>NC_056730.1:939559786-939754786 GCF_019279795.1 Protopterus annectens | reverse complement strand
ACGCCCTGGATCAACTAGTCAACACCCCCACCAGAGGTGACAACATATTGGACCTGGTCATCACCAACATGGGCGACCGGTGTTCCACACCGGAGGTCAACCCCTTGCTGGATAGATCTGACCATAAACTAATCACTCTGGATATCCACATTCTGCCACCACCCCCGGTCAAAGAAACCACCGTGAAAAACTTTTCAAAAGCAAACTTTACGTTACTTAAGACTGAGGTGGGAAGTTTCAAAGCCCCCATGCTAAAGGATAATGCCGTCCAAGCTGCAAAATCCTTTACTACTGCACTCTATGGGCACCTACAAGAATGCATGGATCATACTATCCCAAACAAACAAAACCAAGACTCACTCCTCCAAGAAAAGGAAACCAGTCTGGTGGACCCCTGCCATAAACAAGCTTGTTTACAATAGAAGGAGGAAACTAGTACACAAAAGAGTAAACTCCCAAGAAGGGAAGACATCCCTGATCAGTAAGAAACCACGTTCCCTCATAAAATCATCCAAGGCTAGCTTTGAAAGAAAAATTGCCATGGACTCCAAAGATAACCACAAGGCATTCTTTAGCTATGTCAAGAATCTAAGTGGCAATTCTTAGATTTGCTCGGAGTTAGTGCAGAATGGGACAAAATACACTGAACCAACCGATACAGCCAACATCTTGGCTGCCAAGTTCAGTGCAAACTTCACCCCCCTCTCACCCCCAAAAGGGCCCATAACTATACCGGAAGAATGTAGTGCCCCTGAAATCACAGACACTCAGGATAAAACAGCCCTCTCCAAAGCCAAAAACACAGCATCAATGGGACTGGATGGTGTCCCGGGCTGTGTCCTACACGAGCTCAAAGATGAACTAACTCCTCACCTAAACACACAGTTTAAACTCAGACTCTCCACGGCTACATACCCACAGAGTGGCGTACAGCAACGGTTATTCCACTCCACAAAGGTGGAGCCACAATGGACCCTGGGAACTATCGCCCTATAAGCCTGACTAGCTTGGTCTGCAAAGCTATGGAGCGCATCATCGTGGATCTCATTAACAGAGACGTTGGGAACCTCCAAACACTGGACCCTACCCAATTCGGCTTTGTTAAGGGCAGATCATGCCTCCTAAATCTGGTGGACTTCTTTGAGAAAGTTACCAAGGCTATAGACGAGGGAAAGGTGGTACACACAGCCTACCTAAACCTCACAAAGGCCTTCGACACCATTCCCCACTCAGGTATTATAGACAATCTCACCAGCCTTTACATAAACCACTACATCACAAGATGGGTTGTCAACTGGCTCATGGATAGAACCCACATGGTAAGAGTTGAGGGAGCTAGGTCTGACTCTAAACCGGTTACAAGTGGCGTTCCATAGGGCTCAGTGCTAGGCCCCCTCCTGTTCGGCATATACTTCTCAGAGGTACAGGCAAGCACAGGAGGACTATGGCTGACCAAGTTCGCAGAAGACTGCAAACTAGGAGCTATAACTGACTCTCCGGCTGACACAGACATCCTCCAAAAGGGTCTCACTGAGACAGATACCTGGTGTCAAAACCATGGCCTCAAACTAAATGCCAAAAAGTGCATAGTCATCCCCTTTGGAAAAAAACAAAGTACCCACAAACTACCACATAGGTGGTAGCCCCCTAAATATGGAAGACATAATAAGGGATCTGGGGACCCAAGTAGATAGTAACCTCTCCTTTGATAATCACATTGCCAAAGCGGTTAGAAAAACCTTCTGTGTGGCCCACCTAATCACAAAAGGGTTTGCATCCAGATTGAAAGAAGTCACTGGGGCCCTCTACGCATCACTCATCAGACCCATCATAGAGTACAATGCCCCATTTGGGATGTACCTTACAAGACACCTGCAAGAACTGGAAAGACCACAGAAGTACCTCACCAAGAGGATCACTGGCCTCAAGCAAATGCCCTATGCAGCTCAACTGAAGAAACTCCAGCTGTACACGGTTGCATACCAACTACTCAGAGGTGACCTCAAGGCCATGTCCTACCCAGACTTGATAGACATGCTCCACCTAAAGAAAACCATACCCCCTCGAGCCACACGCTCTAGGGATCTAAACCTCACCACAACAATAAATAGGACATGCTGGAGGGATAGATTCCTGTCCCAGAGACTTCCCATGCTCTGGAACAAGATTCCAATCTACATTAGGCAGAGCTCCTCAATAACCCTCTTCAAGAGAAACCTTGAAGAGTGGATGGGAAACAAAGTTTACACCAGGGATCACTTCAATGGCTCCGCTGGATAGAGGCACAGGGAACAAATCTAAGGGGGCGGCGAAAGCCAACACATTCCAGCTAGGCTTATAAATGCCTTCGGGCAGATAGCCTAGTACCTACCTATGAACCTATACACACATCAACAGTAGAATGTTATTTACAAGGTTGGGCTATGTGAGGGTAGCTGTAGGAGCTGTTGATAGCTTAGAGAGAAGCTATAGAAATTGTTGAGAGCTTAGATAGGCTCATAGGAAGATAAATATGAGAGTTGTAGAGCTTGTGTGTGTGTGTGTGTGTATATATATATATATATATATATATATATATATATATAAATATATATATATATATATATATATATATATATATATATATATATATATATATATATATATATATATATATATATATATCTATATATACACACACATAGATATATAGATACACACACACACACACACACACATTCATGCACATATATATATCCCCAGCATACCAGCAGTCCCAAGAAATATCCTTGTGCACAGAAGTCATGAAACCAAAATCAGAAAATCATCTCCATTAATAAATATTTAAAAGCAAACATGCCTTTTCACAGTCAAATATATTCATTAATATTTCCCAGTCAAAAAAACTCATGTTCCAGTATGTTTTATAGTGACAGTATTTCCGTTACTTTAAAAATATGCAAATGTTTTATTTTGCCATCTTCAGCTTAGCACTATCTACTGGTATTATTGTCCCCCTGCAGCTGCTTTTTTTCTCTTCATTTCAGCTTCGGCTATTAATGTATTTCTTTTCCACAGTCCAAGGCCTCATTTTCCAGTTGTATTTTTCCACCCTGCATTCAGGCTTTTTCAGCTATCCATGAATCTTCTACTACATTCCAGGTATTACACCTTCAGTCTGTTCTTCAAAGCTATTTCCTTCTCTTTTGGACTCTACCAATTCCTCCTGCTTATGGCTTAAAGAAAATGCCACACTACCTTCTCCTTGGTTTAAACCAACATTTGCAGAAGATGCATGTGACTGTTGTCATTACTTTATACTGGATAATCATATTTCTGCCAAAAGCATATGTTTCTTAAACCTGTAGGTTAGAATATCTCATAGCATTAGCAAGCATTTCCACTAATAGCTAAGCTCACATTATCCAGTCAATATTACTTCACTAGTAACTGCCACCTCTGCAACTCTCTAGGGCATTATCCAGTCAACATTACTTCACTAGTAACTGCCACCTGTGCAACTCTCTAGGGCCAAACTCTGCAAAATGCTATTTTTTACTCAATGTTTCGCCAAGTTTTCAAGATTCATTGAAAATACCATCACATGTCATAGCTGAAAAGTGTCCATTGGATTACTAGACTGTGGTGATTGCCACATGAAATAAAACAACCATTAACCCACCACTCTTACTGTCAAAACAAAGACAGGGACAAGGAAATTATGCCACACTGTTACTATTTGGCAAATTCTTCTTACACCTAAACTAAACATTATTCCTGTTTTGCAAAATCAACTGCTAAAAAAGAAAAAAATGTTAAATAGCATCTTCTTTTGCAAAGTAATGTTAATGTCATATACCAGCATTAAGTCAAGACCCATAAGGGCACTTTTCAACATGCTACTTTGTTTGCTTAGTTTAGTTAGTTATTAATTTAGTTTCTTTTCTTTTATCTATGTATGTATATATTTTGTAATCCTTTTCTAGAGCTGATGTAATTATGACTCAGGGAAAAATACTGTCACCATTAGTCTTTTAACAAAATATATTACTATACTTTTTTCATACAAAACTTCTTATTAATCATGAAAATGTAGAGTATTTGTTCCACTATATATAAAGTATGACAGAAGATGCGTCAGTAAGACACAGACTAAATCAACAAACTTGCATAAATATGCATACAGCTTGCAAGTCTATCTCTGTGGAGTGAAAATATCAGTCACTTTCTTAAGATGTTCTTCTGAATGTTTAAATGTTTAAGCTTATTTAGCACCCAAGTCAAAGAGAAAATGCAGAAACTAAATTTCTGACTCATCCCACAGGAACTACATCTAACAGCAAAATCTTTCTGTTCCACAACAAGGGAACAAAAAACAAAGTTGACACAAAAATCTTTTTATTCATATTGGTATTGCTAGACCTAAGTTTAGAATCTTCTCCTAAATAGCTCGGTGTTGCTAAATATATTTCTGATTCATTTGGCTTCCTAGTGTGAAATCTGTTTTACCGACAGAGCATAATGTTGGTTACCGGGCAACATATGCAGTTTCTAGCTGCTAGGTGGTACAAACTATTTTGCAGTGTTGCTACATCTGGAACAGCTGTTTTCTGATTCAGAAAGGAAAGTTCTCCACTGCTAAAACATGTTTTAATTATTTACACAGCAGTCCAAACACACAAACTGTAGCTATATGCATTGCTGATTCAGTCTATCCATTTAGGTGAGACAAACTGCCACATGTTTCCAAAATGGAGATTCTTTACCACTTTCAAATACCATGAAGTCAAAGAAGTCATAACCTGAAAAAAATAAAGACTAAGGAAAGCAGTGGTTTGAGCACAAGGTGCTGGTAAGAGCACATGAATGTAAAGTGATGCTATCATAAGATCCAAGACCTACTAAATCTATCTGGTTGTTGAAGTTAATCCCTTTTGTTAAGAGAAGGTTGTCTTTCCTCTATGTAGATGTCTTTCTGTTCTGATAGCTGTCCTTTCATTTCCACAGTTACTTAAATTTTGTTGCACTAGCCTAACTACAGCATCATACCACTTTTAGATTCATGTTGCCAACATTTTCTACATTTTGGGAGGGCAAATACAACAGTCCACATGAACTGCTGAACGACACCTAGGTTGTCACACCACACAATTAATTTTCTTCTCATACAGTTTCAAAGTTTACAGAATAGTGGGGATGGGGCATACATAACCCCATAGCATAACCCAGTTTCGATCAGGATTGTGCGTTATGCAATGAAGGAATGATTCAGTGATAATTGTACTGGTACAGCAGTGTGAAGACTCAAACAAGCAATGGTACAACAGTCATCTGGATAATGCTGAATGTAAACACAGCGGTCCAACAGCACTGCTGATGTAAATTAGCCATGTCCTTTACTGCAGAGATTTACCCTGAGATTGAAATAGTGTGCTAGACCAGTTCAGAAACAAGCCCTATCACAATATTTTGGCAAAGAGGAATGGGAGTGAACATGGTATTAAATGGTACTTGACCACAGCTGTCTATGGAAGCAGTTGGGCAGTTAGTGCAAGAGCAAGAAAGTACTGGAAGGCTGTGTGCATGAGAGACTATCCTGTTATCTCCAAACGTGCCTGTGCAGCAGCACTGCATGGGTTGCCAGGGGGGAAGATAAATGCAGTTGATCCAATTCCACTAGGTGTTCCATTCAGAGACATACAAAACAGTCAGTAATGAGCTTTTGTTCTGTTTGGCTCTTGCATCTCTTTGAATAACTAGTGACTTCCATAGCACTACAGGCATACATCAGCAAAACACTACTAGTGCTATGGTGCTATCTTCTCTGAATATTTCTCTATTGTTATGTCCTCTGCAAGTTACCACAAGAAAATAAAAATACTATAGCCAGTGATATTTTTCACTATTTTCAGGTTATCATTGTGTTTTGAAATTTAGAACACATGCACAATATTAAACATCAAATATATCTGAAGCTAACTTCCCAAGCAGAAAATTGTACCAAGAGTACGATGCAATACTACAGTTTAGATCTAACGTGGTTGAAGAAAATACAGTGGTGCAAAATCTTACCATAATGGTAGATGTCCTTTTCTTCACTGTTGGAGTATTCATTACATTAGGGATTGATCCACTGCCAAGGGCAACCCAAAGTTTGGCCAGTATACCAAAGCCTTTAGTTTGCTTTAAAGTATGCAGTATGTTACATGTATGCTCCTTGCATAGCATAGGGCATAAAGGTGATATATGGATGTACCATCCTCAGAACTGATAGCCCCAGTAGGAATTCTAGTCCAAGGAAAAGAAAAGGTAATCAGTACATTAAGAAGAGAAATGGACCAGGGGGTGGAAGGAGAGAGTGAATAATACAACAGTGAAGAGAAGGACAACTATCGTTACGGTAAGATTTTACACAACTGCACTATGCCCTTCCATTTCACTGCTGCAGTATTAGGGAGAGTGCCAAAGCTCAGGAAGAAACTTGAGAGAAGGAAGGACCAGAAGAGCACTCTAGAAAGCCATGAAGGATGGTCCTAGCTAAACCAGCTCTAGCTCTGGAGATTCCATCCAACTTGTAGTGCTTGGTAACTGTATGCACAGAAGTCCAGGTAGCTGCCTCAAGAACAGAGTTAGTATCCCAGCTCTTGAAAAAAATCACCAGAAGAAGCCACAGACCTAGAAGAATGCACCTTAACAGAATAAGGAAGTCTCATATTATGAAAGGAATAACAAAAAGGACTGTTTTCTGAGATCCAAGAAGAAATAGTTTGGATGGATACAGCTAATCCTAAGGATCTAGGATGAAAGGAAACAAAGAGCTGATCAGATTTCCTAATAGCCTTAGTCTGGTCCAAATAAAATATGTGGTGTCTATGCACATCCAATGTGTGGAGCACCTTCTCACCAGCAGGTTGTTGTACAGAAGGGAAAAAAGTGGGCAAATAAATAGACTAATTAAGGGACAACTCATTCACCACCTTGGACATAGCAAATGGATTAGTACAAAGCGACACCTTGCCCATATGAAACACCAAAAAAGGAGAACAAGCCACATGGGCTTTAAGATCAGACACCCATCTGGCAGAAGTAAGGGCTAGCAAAAGTAGAGTCTTCCAAGAGCAATGTTGCAAGGAAGCTGACTGCAGGTTCAAAAGGAGCCTGAGTCAATTTTTCCAAAACAGAATTAAGATCACAAAGAGAAGGAACAGGCTTCCTGGCAGGCTTAATATGAAGGATGCCTTTAAGAAATTGTTTAGCCTAAAATCTAGAAGCTAAAGGAGGAGATAAAGGCAAACAAGCAGTGATAGCTGTTACATGGGCCTTAACAGAAGATTAAGCCAACCCCGCATTGAGCAATTCACACAGATAAGAGAGAACCAAAGAAACATCCACCAAAAGTGGATCCAGGTTACGAGAAAGCCACCAAACAGAAAACCTCTTCCATTTGGATAAACAAGATTTCCTAGTATTGGGCTTCCTGGCCTCCTGCAGGACCCCAGGTATGTCCTCAGAAAAAAGGTGTCTATGTGGAATCAAAATCCTGTCACCCACAGTGTCGGTTGAAGAGTGGACAGGTGGGGATGGATGAGAGATCCCTTGTCCTGTGTGAGGAGATCCATCCTGTGAGGTAACTTCTGATGATTGTCCTTGGCTAAACACAGAGGAGGGAAGCAATGCTGTCTCAGCCAAAAGGGAGACACCAACAAGATTTTAGGAACATCCTGCTGAATTTTGAGCAGGACTTTTGGAATGAGGGGAAGAGAAGGGAAAGTGTAAAGAAACATTCCCTTCCAAGAAAATTACTGGGAGTCCACCTTCCAAACAAGATGACCTAGGACCTGGCAACAAATAGAGTAAGTTATCTGTTCAGAGGGGAGGCAAAAAGATCTATTTGAGGAGTACCCCACTGGTGAATAATGCCCACAAACACATCCCTGTGAAGCATCCATTCAAGGGATTGAGTTAAGAACCTGCTCAGAGTATCTGCCACAATGTTTTGACCTGAGGGAATGTAAAATGCCTGAAGAGTCACTTGATACTGGACAGCAGGATCCCACATTAAGAGTGCCAACCGGCAAAGAAGATGACATTTTTCCCGTTTGTTTACATACCACATCACTGTGATATTGTCTGTAAATATCTTGAGAGGTCCTGGAGAGAAGAAGAGGATGAAAAGCCTGAAGTACCAGCAGAAGAGCACTCATCTTTTTGACACTGATTTGCTCTTTCTGATGAAGAGGCGACTACACCCCCCGTACCTTTAGGAAGCCAAAAGCTGCTCCCCATCCCACATCTGAAGCATCTGTGAAAAGCTCCTGAGAGGGAAAAGGGGGATGAAAAGGGAGCCCTAGATTTAGAGACAACTGCTGCATCCCACCAGTGAAGTTCCTTCTTGAAACAAGATATAAGAGGAACTACAGATACTATGAGATGCACATGTTGAAGCCAAACTGACTACAGAAACTACTGAAACTTTCTCACAGGAATGGTGGATGGCATAAAATCCATAGCTCTCAGAAACTCCCTGGCTGTAATGGTATGCCAGAGGTAGAAAAGTCTGAAAGAAGGAAATGAGTGTCAGGTTCTTAGGAGGAGGCAGGGATGCCAGAATATGCACCATCTGGATCCTGCTCTCCAGAAAAACATGGTCTTGAGAAGAAGTCAGAAAAGACTTTTTGAAGTTTATTGTGAACTCCAGGCTTTGCAGAAGGGGAAATGGCAAAATGAAGATTTTGCAACAGGATCTCTGGAGAGAATGCTTGAAACAGGAGGTCGACCAAGTAATGAAATACTTGGATCGCCTGAATCCTGCATAAACCAATCACAGGAGTGAGGCATTTGGTGAATATCCTCGGCGCAGTAGAAAGGCCAAAGGACAAAGCAGAGAACTAAAAATGTCAAGAAGCAGCAGCATTTTAACAAAGTCGTTTTTGTGTTCAAATTACTCAAGTGTGATAGCCATTTCTGTGCATTTAAAGAGTTTTTTTTATTGTATCTGCTTTATTTTCCGAAAATAAAACAAAAAAAATACTTGTTTTCCCACCTTTCTAAGTTAGTATAGTCCAGTTTTCAGGTTATTGCTGAATTCAGGGCTGTGTTACAAGTTTCTGTGTTTGCTCATACCTTACTTGGATAGAAGGAAGTTTCTCTGTTCACTGTGAGAGAGGGAGCTTTGAGCAGCCTATCTGTCCCTGGAAGAGTGGTTTCAGCCCAGAAATTAGTAGTTTATTGGCCATTTTGGGCTAATTTCTATCTCTTTCATTTCCCTGCTATAAAACCCGCATTTGCAAGGTTTTGCGCACTGGGCAGTGCCGGTTAGCTTGGGTATAACTATTCCCGGCTCCACAAAATCTACTCTTCAATTTTTCCCTTGGAACTAGACAAACTTTCAACTTAAACACTCAAACCATTCACTTTTCATCCCGGCACTTACTCAAAACTCATATCAAGCACTAATAAATCTTAGCACTAGACCCCCCCCTATACTGTAGAGAAGGACAGGGCTCTCTATTTGACCTTACCAGCCAATCAGTAAAACAGTTCACTGTACCTATCCAGGCATGTCCAAAGGGCAGTTTCAGGTGTACTCTCCGGTCCAACTGGTGAATCTGGGCATTTTCAGGCAATGTTACAATTGCCTCATGTACACAGACAACTCCCTCCTCCTTCCACCAAACACTAATACATGCGAGAGATACAATTACACAGCCAAACTGGAGTCTAAGCTCTCTCGACCCAAGACTGGACCAGGCAGTCAAGAGGAGAGGGGAATTACTTGCATCACACCACCAGTCTCAAACAGACCTATGAAACCAGCACCGGCAAAAAACACACATAAATACACGAAAACATACTCAGAGGCTCTAAATAAAAATCTGCAAAAGCAAAAGAGACCTCTAAAGCAGACATCCAAGCAACCTCCACCCCCCCAACACAAATCATGAAACACATACTTCACAAAACCAGTGTGGAACGCAATCACAGTCCTTACGGCAAAATAACATACCCAACACAGTAGTAATAGGTGACTCTATAGTCAGGCACACTAACGTCCCACTCACTAGGCTGGACAAGGAGAAGGTTACTGTTAGCTGCCTCTCGAGTGCCAGGATCTGCCACATAACACAAGCACTCAGGTCACTCCAGAACAAGTACAAAATATAAACACTGTCATTGTCCACATTGGTGTGAATGACTTGAGCCATACCTCCCTGGACTACATGAAAAGAGACATGGAGGAACTCTCTGATCACGTAGCCCAGGCCGGTATGACCGTGACCCTGAGTAGCATCATGCCCTCACCAAGAATGATACCACAGTACAGAGAAAAAAATATAAATGTCAACAATTGGCTAAGCTTCTGGTGTCATTCAAAGGGGATCCAGTGTCTGTCACCCTGGGATGACATGCTTGACAAGCCACTCTGCTTCGTTAGAGACAGCTTGCACTTGTCACCCTTAGGCTTTCGAATACTGGCCAAGGCTCTTGCCACCCCCATAGTGCCTTTTTTAGGCAAGGCTCAAAAGACAAACCCACCACCGTAAATAGCACAAGAAGCAAAAAACTGAGGGTAATGCTATTCAATGCCAGAAGTCTAAACCTCAAAATGCATGCACTCAAGGCACTCGTCAGTATGGAGAAAATCTATATATGTGCAGTAAAAGAAACCTGGTTTAAGGCTCCAGAGAGCACCCCAGCACTACCGGGCTACAACTCATACCATAAATTTCAGCCACAAAACCCAGACCGAAATACAAAAGGCGGGGGAGCATCCATATTCATCAAGGATACCCAAACCTCCAGGTTAGTGGCACAGCACGATAACTTCAGAGATCATTCACGTGCAACTAACAATGGGCAAAACTGCTATTCAAATTATAGCTTGCTACAGATCACCCACCAAATCCCAGGACCCCCACTCTCTGCATTCCTGGAAACATAAAGGTCCTATCCAACACCCTGATATTGGGTGATTTCAATTACCCAAACATTAACTGGAAGAACTACTCAAGTACAAACTCCCTTGACCAACATTTCCTAGAATTTATAAACTCAAATGCCCTGGATCAACTGGTCAGCACCCCCATCAGAGGTGACAAAATATTGGACTTGGTCATCACCAATATGGGCGACCAGTGTTCCACACCAGAGGTCAATCCCTCGCTGGTTAGACCTGACCATAAACTAATCACTCTGGATATCCACATTCCACCCCCCCCCCAATCAAAAAAAACACCTTAAAAGCTTTTCAAAGGCAAACCTCACATTACTTAAGACCAAGGTGGGAGGTTTCAAAGCCTCCATGTTAAAGGATAACTGTCCAAGCTGCAAAATTCTTTACTAATGCACTCTACGGGCACCTACAAGAATGCATGGATCATGCTATTCCAAACAAAACCAAGACTCACTCCTCCAAGAAAAGGAAACCAGTCTGGTGGACCCCTGCATTAAACAAGTTACACAATAGGAGGAAACTAGTACAGAAAAGAGTGAAATCCGAAGAAAGGAAGACATCCCTGATCAGAATCAGCAAGAAACAACTAAGTTTCCCTCATAAAATCATCCAAGGCTAGCTTCGAAAGAAAAATTGCCATGGACTCCAAAGATAACCACAAGGCATTCTTTAGCTATGTCAGGAATCTAAGTGGCAATTCTCAGATTTGCTCGGAGTTAGTGCAGAATGGCACAAAATACACTGAACCGACCAATATAGCCAACATCCTGGCAGGCAGGTTTAGTGCAAACTTCACCACCCTCTCACGCCCAAAAGGGCTCATAACTATACCAGAAGAATGTAGTGCCCCTGAAATCACAGACACTCAGGTTAAAACAGCCCTCTCCAAAGCCAAAAACACAGCATCAATGGGACCGGTCGGTGTCCCAGGCTGCATCCTACATGAGCTCAAAGATGAACTAACCCCTTACCTAAACACACTGTTTAAACTCAGCCTCTCCACAGGCTACGTGCCCACAGAGTGGCGCACAGCAACGGTTATTCCGCTCCACAAAGGTGGAGCCACAACGGACCCCGGGAACTATCGCCCTATAAGCCTGAGTAGCTTGGTCTGCAAAGCTATGAAGCGCATCATCATGGATCTCATTAACAGTGACATTGGGAACCTCCAAACACTGGACCCTACCCAGTTCGGCTTTGTTAAGGGTAGATCATGCCTCCTAAACCTGGTGGACTTCTTTGAGACAGTTACCAAGGCTATAGACAAGGGAAGGGTGGTCCACACAGCCTACCTAGACCTCGCAAAGGCCTTCAACACCATTCCCCACTCAGGTATTATAGACAAGCAGAGCAGCCTGAACATAAACCCCTACGTCACGAGATGGGTTGCCAACTGGCACATGGACAGAACCCACATAGTAAGAGTTGCGGAAGCTAGGTCTGACTCTAAACTGGTTACAAGTGGCATTACCCAGGGCTCAGTCCTAGGACCCCTCCTGTTCGGCATATACTTCTCAGAGGTACAGGCAAGCACAGGAGGACTATGGCTGACCAAGTTTGCAGACGACTGCAAACTAAAGGCTATAATTGCCTCTCCGGCTGATACAGACATCCTCCGAAAGGGTCTCACTGAGACAGATGCCTGGTGTCAAAACCATGGCCTCAAGCTAAATGCCAAAAAGTGCATAGTCATCCCTTTTGGAAAAAACAAAGTACCCACAAACTACCACATAGGTGGTAGCACCCTAAATATGGAAGACGTAATGAGGGATCTGGGGACCCAAGTAGTTAGTAACCTCTCCTTTGATAATCACACTGCCAAAGTGGTTAGAAAATCCTTCTATGTGGCCCACCTAATCACAAAAGGGTTTGCATCCAGATCAAAATAGGCTATTGGGCCCCTGTACGCATCACTCATCAGGCCCATCATAGAGTACAATGACCCATTTGGGATGTACCTTACAAGACACCTGCAACAACTGGAAAGACCACAGAAGTACCTCACCAAGAGGATCACTGGCCTCAAGCAGATACCCTATGCAGCTCGACTGAAGAAACTCCAGCTGTACTCAGTTGCATACCGCCTACTCAGAGGTGATCTCTGCCTGACATACAAGGCCATGTCTAGCCCAGAATTGATGGACATGCTCCACCTAAAGAAAACCATATCCCCTCAAGCCACACTCTCCAGGGATCTAAACCTCACCACAACAATAAATTGGACGTGCTGAGGGATAGATTCCTGTCCCAGAGACTTCCCATGCTCTGGAACAAGATTCCAATCTACATTAGGCAGAGCTCCTCGCTAACCCTCCAAGAGAAACCTTGATGAGTGGATGGGAAACAAAAAGTTTACTCCAGGGATCACTTCAATGGCTCTGCTGGATAGAGGAACAGAACTAATCTAAGGGGGTGGCAAAAGGCAACACATTCTGGCTAGGCTTATAAATGCCTTCGGGCAGATAGCCTAGTACCTACCTATGAACCTATGAGGCATGTAAAAACTTCCTGAAAAGGGGGATAGATTGGGATATGGAGATAAGCATCCTTGAGAACCAGACAGACCATATAAGCCTGAGGAAGCAAGAGAGGGAACAAAGTCTGAAGGGACAACTTTCAAAAGGAGGGCACCTTCAGAAAGGTGTCTGGATGAAACAGGTCTAGAATTCGTCTCCAAGTACTTTCTTTTCTGGGGACTGGAAACATCCTGGAGTAAAAACCCCAACCCCTTTGAGACACAGGCACCTCTTGAATAATACCCTGAGTCAAAAGGTCCCAAAGCACCTCTGGAAAGGAGAACTGTTCTCGAGGGGGATGAGGAACACTCATAAAAGGGGGAAGGGATTTCCAAACCATACCCCTGGTGAATAATGGACAGGACTCAGGAATCCTGAGTAAAGTGTAGCCAAACAGGAAGAGAGAGAGAGAGAAACAGTTAAGTGGCTGGAAAGAATAGGATAGTCAGACAGCCCCTGTTTTATCTGGAAAAGGAGACTTCTGAGTAGTCTTAGCAAGAGGATCCTGCTTGCCACCTTTTTTACCCTTAAGAGGAGGGCGAGATTGCCTGCAAACAAAGGCTGGCTTATTGGGGTAGTTTCTCTGAAATTTAGGCACAGGAGAAACAAACATATGTTTAAGTTCCAGTAAAGCCTTGTATTATCATGAAGGGACTTAAACATAGCAGCAGCTTTACCAATTAAGTGCTTATTATGAAGAGGGGCATCCATCAACTTAGCCTTCATATCATCAGGCAAAGGATGAAGCTGAAGCCAAGAATACCTCCACATCACTGACCCAAAATCAGCAGCCTTAGAAGAGCCATCTGCTGCATCATAAATACACTTGATGGAATGACAAGCCACCTGGGAGGAAGTCCCTAACAGGGAAAGAGCATACGTTTTATCCTTAGAGTCTGAAAGATCAGAAATAGCCTGACAGGCCTGGGATAGGACCAGGGGCGGCTCGTGGCATTGGACTGCCGAACTGCAGACCCCTCAGCTAAAAAGAAGAAGAAATGTAAAAAAAAAAAAAAAAAAAAAAAAAAAAAAAAAACCTTTGCAGCTGTTTAATGTAAAAATTAGAGTCCGTGACTCGGAATTACGCGCATGCGTATTTAACCGCCTCGGGCTGCGGCAGTTTTAAACAGATTTTTTTTTTGTTTTGATTGCAGCCCGGTGGTGTAATGAAGGCATCATTGTGATGCCCAGAAGTCTATGCGGTTCCAAACCGCATAGAATTGGAAGGGGCTCAGACTGCGACGTCCGCAGGCACGTCATGACGTGCTTGCTGGGCTAAAGGCTGCTGATTGGTTGTCGCTCTCTTCCCGGGCATTATGTGCTGGGAAAAGAGCGAGAATCAGTCAGTTGAGTTGTGTGCTTGACTTGTGGTGTCCGATTTTATTATTTGGCAATTGGATTTTAATTTTTTTTTTTATTTGGGCGGATTTTGTCAGCTGTGCAGCCTGTGCTAGCCTAGCCTGAAGGAAGAAGAACAGAAGAAGAAAGAAAAGAAGTTAGAGAAGAAGAACAGAGTGGAAGGTGCAGAATAAAAGTAAGTATTGTAGCTCATGTAAATGTGCAGAGAATCCCACCCATCCAAGGTAGACACAAGTACTAGAGTGGCTTTTCATCTGTCCTTGATTTTTACAGAATGGTCTGGTTTCTGCCATATTTTTGTACTGTTGACTTATGCTTATTACTCAAAGTGCCTGTTGCTCTGTGTTTAAGTAGCAATACTTTAATGACCATCAGGTAAGCTTGGCTGAGATTGCAAGATGCAAGTAAGCTTTAATAAGCATACTGTTAAAGAATTGCCAACATTGAAAGCCTTTCTGTTGCCATGTAGAGAATACTTAACTAAATAATGTATAAGCCTTGGGTATTGGAATGCATATGCCAGTATTTGTAATAAAGGACAAAATTACATTATTTTAAGAGTCTCATTACACTTGGAGACTTCCAGTCATCTCTGCAGGCTTTACCCGTAAACCGAATGCCAATCGCGTGGTCCATAACCTGTACAGTAATCCTTTTAAGCAATGTATCTTGAGCTTATTTCTTGTTTGCTTTTCATTTTTTACTTTGACCATGTTTTCCCCATGAAACAAGTAGATGTCAGGCAGCATGTCTTTTTTTGGATAAGGAACATTTTTACAAGTGGGGGCATCAGAGATTTCTACTTTCAGCATGTTACTTGTTACTTTAATAAAGCTGAATATAAATTATAATTAGAACTGCAGTGCAAGAAGTGGTTTGACTTGAGTGCTGCTTGTTTTTCTTATACTTGATTTTTGACTGGCATTCCATTAATGCATTTAAAAAAAAGTAATTTATTTTTTCATGCCTCACAACCTTTTTTGTTTCCATCTAGATATTACGCTGTCATGCAGCCAATGCATTGAAATATTTTTATTCTTCTACACTTCATTTTGTCTTGATTGGACTCTCATAATGACGGTTTGGCACCCAGGGCAGTATATTTAGTTTTTGTGGTTTGCTACTACAGATGTGTGTGTGGTAGGGAATACCTCAGGCTTGAACCCTGCACCTTGTATGCAGGTGTTAAAGACCTGAATTCCCTACCCACCACCATTTGTAAAAAAAAAAATTGCAGATTTTTGCCTCATATTTGATCTGATCTGTTCCTTATAATATCTGTGGTTTGTAAATACTGCAATGCTTGATATTTGATAGTGCAGTGGTAGCATTGTTGCCTCACAGCTGCAGGTTCTTAGGTTTGATTCTTGGCTGGGTTGCCTTCTTTGTGGGGTCTGTATCTTCTCCCTGTGTTTGTGTGGGTTTGCTTTTGTGTCCTCTCATGTTACAAAGACATGTCTACATTATTTCTTCCTGGGCCTTTGCTGAACATTTTTTTTTGTTCCAAGTCAGACTGTCCTGATTAACAAATGTTAAATAAAATTGACAGGCATTTGAATTTCAGACTTCAGGTTTTTGAAGGTTTAATTCCTTGTATATTTGATGGGGCAGTGGTAGTATTGTTGCCTCACAGCTATAGGTTTTCTGGTTTGATTCTTGGATGGGGTGCCTTCTGTGTGGAGTCTGCATCTCCTCCCTGTGTTTGCGTGGATTTGCTATGGTGCCCTGTCCTTTTACAAAGACGTGTCTGCAGTATTTCTCCCTGGGTCTTTGCTGAACATTGTTTTTGTTCTGTCAGCAGTAAAATTGACAGGCATTTGAATTTCAGACTTCATGTTCTTCAGAAAATACATAGTAACACAACCGTAACACAACCTTTTATTCTAGCAATTTTCTAAGTTTATAAGATGAATATTTGAAATTTGTCCCTATTTTTGGGACTGTATTCCCCCATTATTGGCTTTGTCCAGGTTTTTTGTGCTAAGGTTGACAGCTATGGCAAGAACTGAATTCACTGAATATGTTTGAGGGCTGTATTCCCTCATTACTGGGTTTGTCCAGGTGTTTTGTACTAAGAGGTTGACAGCTGTGGTGAGAACTGAATTCACTAAATGATAGCCATTTAAGTTTCAGTCTTCTTCTCTTTTACAAAGCAGCTGATTTGGCGTAGTGGTATGTTGCTCTGACTGTTTTGCACAGGGACCTTGGCAGTAAAATGTATGGTGGTAACACAGCATTTTATTCTAGCAACTTTCCAAGATTATACAAGCAATGTTTAATGTGTCCCTGGTTTTTGGGCTTTTGACCCCCCCCCCCAAATACATTTTGGCTTTTTCCAGTTTTCTTGTGCTGCGAAGTTGAGATGCAGTTGAGTATTGACTAGATTTTACAAGAAGCTGAGAGCTGCAGGGGAACAGAAGTTTAGTGTTGCTTAAGTGAAGTTAGTTTGCCTTGTTAATAGCACAACAGGTTGTGTACTTGCTTTTGATGCAGAAGGCTGTGGGTTCTACTCCCACAAGGGGTGGATGCTGCCGTACAGAGAATGTTCTCCTTGGTGAAGATACTAACTTTGAGTCTGTTATCAGTTTGCCATCCATTTCCTCTTGCAATATTACTAGCTTATTGTTTTAATGTAATATAGGCAATTTATTTCTGAGGGGCAACAGACACTTTATTTTTCGATGAAACCATGAAATATAAAGGTGTTTGCTAGCAGCAACCTCTTCATTAGTTACATATTTCTTTAATGTGGCATTATTTAGATGACTTTTACTTCTTCAGAGATTGTTCATATTTACTGATAATGGTGGACTGTGGAATTGTGCATATTTACTGATAATGGTTGGCTGTAGAATTGTGCATATTTACTAATAATGGTGGACTGTGGAAGTCTGAGTAGACTTTTATGATAAATGTTCTGAACTGGGCAGTTTTGCCATTATGGGTGCATGCGTTTTGTTTCATTGCTTACTGGAAACTGTACTGTATTGTACAAGGGATATAATTTAGTACAATGAGGAAGGTGTATCAAAGAGCACATGTATGTTTCATATGCAAGGGGCCTATGATTTGAAAACAGCCCAAAATTAATCTTTATCTGCCACTGGCAAAATGTATTTTCTTTGAATGTGGGTTTCAATGCTGTTTCAATGAATGTGAGTTTCAAGGGCAGAGAAGTTTTAATGCTAATTTTTCATTGTGAGACTGCATTGCTTTGTTTAGCAGATGACTTAGTGTTTGTGCTGTAAAATACAAAATAAAACTTTCAAATGAAGTCCAACTCATCACAGAAGTAAAGCAGTATGCACATTAGTGTTTATGGTAAATGGAGTGAAATAGCCAAGTAATGGTTCATTGGAATGGCTGCAGAGGCTCCATTCAACCATGATTTTGTCAGGGGTGAAGGGAAGCAAACTCAGACAGGCCCAGCTGAACTATACCTCCCAACTGTCCAGATTTTCAAAGAATGAATAGATTTTTGCTTCTTATTTTTGGTTTGTTCTTCATAAAATTTGTAGTTTTCTGGCAAATCATTTAGGAATTAAGTCACTAAATAATGATACACTGAGTTTCAGACTTCATAACCTTCAGAAAATTGCATGCTAAAATAAGAACTGTTATTCTATCAACTGTCTCAATTTATACAAGAGCAATCTTTAGTACTGCTTATATGTTCCCCCAAAACATTTGGCCTTGTTCAGATTTACTGCATTAACAGGTTGAGAGGTACATGCAAATAAATTGCTTTATAGAATTAGGCATAGCCAACCTCTCAACTGCCCCCGATTTTGGCTCAAAATGTTGCTCTTCCCCCAATAATCCCTCCGCAAAATAGCAATTTTGGAAGAAAACATGGAGGGTTTACAATTAAGAAATAACTGTAATAATCAAAGTTATAGATTACTTGAAATGCATGTAGATTCTTTTATTTTGTCAGCTGCTCAAGTTAGCAGTACTAATATTAAAGTGTCCCTTCTTTGACAGGTTCCCAGCTGTATTGTGTGGCTATTTTATATTTTTGCATCACATTTTTGGTCCATTTTTCATAAAATTGTGTTTTTTGGCAAATTAATGACAAATCACTAAAGACTGAAGTTAGAAAATAATGACAGACATTTGAGTTTCAGATTTTATACCCTTCAGAAAATTCATACTAATGCAAGACCTATTCTATTACCTTTCTAAGTTTATTAGAGCAATATTTAAAATTTGTCCTTATTTTTGGGCCTTTGTCCCACTACTGTGTATGGCTTTGTCCAGATTTCTTGCTCTGAGGTTGAGAGGTATGACAAATGTGTCAGGGCCATCACAGTCAGCCAGAGACATTTCAAATTGTGACATACTTGTTGCACCCCACTCCCCCATGTAGTGCCTCTGGATGTGTCCAAGCAAGGCAAGGAGAAGTTATGCAGTGTAAATGTGCAGTGTGTCCCCCCATCCAAGGTAGACACAAGTACTACAGTGGCTTTTCATCTGTCCTTGATTTTGCAGAATGGTCTGGTTTCTGTCATATTTTTGTACTGTTGATTTATGCTTATTACTCAGAAAGTGCCTGTTGCTCTGTGTTTAAGTAGCAATGCTTTAATGACCATAAAGTACGCTTGTCTGAGATCGTAAGATGCAAGTAAGCTTTAATAAGCATACTGTTAAAGAATTGCCAACATTGAAAGCCTTTCTGTTGTTGCCATGCAGAGAATACTTGACTAGATAATGTATAAGCCTTTGGTATTAAAGGACAGGATTCCATTATTTTAAAAAGCTCATTACACTTGTTGGAGACTTCCAGTCATCTCTACAGACTTTACCCATAAACTAAACAGAATGCCAATCATGTGTGGTCCATAACCTGTACAGTAATCCTTTAAGCAGTGTATCTTGAGCTTGTTTCTTGTTTGCTTTTCAGTTTTTACTTTGATCATGTTTTCCCCATGAAACAAGTAGATAGTTGTCAGGCTGCAGGTCTTTTTTGGATAAGAAACATTTTTACAAGTGGGGGCATCACAGAGATTTCTACTTTCAGCAAGTTACTTGGTACTTTAATAAAGCTGAATATAAATTATAATTAGAACTGCAGTGCAAGGAGAAGTGGTTTGAGTTGAGTGCTTCTTGTTTTTCTTATACTTGATTTTGACTGGCATTCCAGTAATGTATTTAAAAAGTAATTTATTTTTTCATGCCTCACAACCTTTTGTTTCCATCTAGATATTAAGTAAGCTGTCATGCAGCCAATGCATTGAATATTTTTATTCTTCTACACTTATTTTTGTCTTGATTGGACTCTCATAATGATGGTTTGGCACCCAGGACAGTGTATTTAATTAAAGTTAGTTTTTGTGGTTTTGAGCATAGCTCTTCCCCTTTCTAGTTGGCCACAACCCTTCCCCTTGACCCCACCCATTCAGCTGTCTCCTGCAGCCCCCCTTTGATTTAAAGTCACCAGCCGCCACTGGATAGGACAGCCAACAAACACCTGTACATATGAGTCTGATAATTAACAGCCTAAACACCAAGGTAGCATAGGTATAAACCTTCTTGCCTAGCATTTCTATGGTCCTGCTATCTTTATCAGAGGTTAGTAACTTGGGAGAAGCAATCAATTGAGAGGGCTTGTCAGAAGCTAGACACCACCGAGAGGTCAGCAGAAGGACACTTGTACAAAAATTTACAGTCCTCAGGCACCCTACAGAATTTATCAGGTTTCTTGGGAGCAGGGTGCTGAGAGTCTGGAGCCTTAGAAGCATTGGAAAATGCATCCAACAAGGCAGCCAAAACAGGAGGAACAGCAGAAGGTTTAGGAGAATCCATCTGTAGCAAATCATGATATCTTTTATATACCTCAGAAACCTGAGCACTTCTTCTTCTTTCAGCTTTTCCCAGTTAGGGGTCACCACAGTGGATCATCTGTGATCATCTGTCTGCTCATGATTGGCAGTGGAGTTTTACGGTGTTGAGTTGCCAGCCCGGCGCCCAACCTTCCACAGAAGGCACACACATGCACACACTCACACCTAGGGCCAATTTAGAGTGTCCAATCCACCTACTGCATGTCTTTAGGATGTGGGAGGAAACTGGACCACCCGGGGGAAACCCACGCGACCACAGGGAGGACATGCAGACTCCACACAGAAGGTACCCCAACCGAGAATCAAACCGGAGAACCTCTTGCTGTGAGGTGGCAACGCTAACCGCTGCACCACCGTGGCCGCCCTACCTCAGAAACCTGAGCACAATCCTGTTTAAAGAACTCCACTATCCTAGAGCCTGTGTGCCCAAAAGAAATCTCTTCAAAGGGAGTATAAGGACTGGTAGATTCCTCTTCCTCTGATCCAGAGTCCAAAATCTGAGAAGAGTAAGCAAGGGATTCCTCATCTGAATCCAGCTCCTCCTCAGAGGAATCCTGTTCCCTGGGTCTTTTTAGGGGAGTACAGGACGAAGGGAATGCTGGAACAGAAAGTCCCTGTGGAGCTTTCAATGGCATCAAAGCACTAAACAAGCCTTGAGTGAAGGACTGCCTTTCACTCTGTGGATCCTTAGGAGCAGAAGTACTATGTTTAGTCTTTTGTTTTTTTTTTCAATGGGATGTTCGCCTTATAAAATTTGCAAAGTTCTGACCCAGGACGGCATTCAATAATGACAGTAGGGACTTCTTCCCTGACTAATATTTGAGGAACACCCCTAGGCCCCTCAGAGGTAATCAGCAATGATTCCCCCTGAATGTCAGAAACGGACATCTGTAATACCTCCTCGGATGTGCTGAAAGTCAGATCCCTGCCAGCTTCCAACCTGGTCATGGCAGAAGAATCCAACAATAAAGCTGGAAAAGTCTCTGGGCATTCACGTGCCTCAAGAGAGATGTCCTGTGGAAGCTGAACAGCAGAAGATTCTGGTGTAGTCTTCTTGGCCTTCTTCTTCACTGAAGGCTGTCCCTTGGAGCAGGAAGTTCCCTCCATCGTGTGTTTCACAAGAAGCTTAAGATGCTGGTTTTCAAGATAAAGCACCAAAGAAGACAGTCTACTACAAAGAGTTTTGGGTACAAAGGCCTGACAGATGGAACAGGACGCATGGTTGTGTGAGGTGCCAAGGCAAAACAGACACTGTTTATTGCAGTCTTTATGGAGAATCTGTCTCCCACACTGGCATTTACCCTTCTTGGATGACATGGAATTCCACAAGCAACAATAAGATAAATAAATAAATAAAAAACCTCAACAGGGCACTTATCTGCAACGGTTTAGTGAACCAGCAATGGAATGAGTGTTCAGACCTATACTCAAGCAATGACGTTCAGACTGGCAACAAAGAGCTTCTAAGGATGGTACATCCGGATGTCACCTTCCAGCCCTATGCTATGTAAGGAGAATGTGTGTGACATCCAGCATATCTTAAAGCAGCCTAAAGGCGTTGGTATACTGGCTGAAAGTCAGGCTGCCCCTGGCAAGGGATCTCTAATGTAATGAATATTATAACAGTGAAATGGAAAGACATCAACTTGCCAAAAAGCTGTACACTCTCTGTTAGTATACCAGATCACCTTCTTCATAAACTCAGTGGTAAACTAAAGACACATGGATACTTTCTAATATTGTTCTACAAAGCTACTGAGAATACATTTTTAAATAAATTATGTTGTTTTATATTATTTGTTTAGTTTAAAGGATGGGAGGTTGATGCAGTGCTTATTGTTTCACAGAGCTTCATTCTCTGGTTCACTTGCTGGCTGGTGGATAGACTACCTTCTGCTTGTAGTTTGCATGTCCTTCTTATATTCATGTGGGCCTTCATTGACAGATTCAATTTTCTCCCACATCTAAAAGACGTGCCAATAGGTTAAGCTACTTAATGGGTATGTACTAGGCTAACAACCACTGGGGCCTTTTTAAGCTTAGCCGTGCATCCCGAATCTCTGATAAGTTCTGATACCTTTGGTAACTGTAAGCTGGAGCTTGGGAGATGAAATATTTACAAGCAGATGCCTGGGAGATGAACCATTTATGGGGTGTCTTTGTCTATTAGAGGAATAGGTGCCAAACTACGGTCACATTTCCTCTTCTACATCCAACTGTTCAAGTTGCACTTAAATTGGGTTAGGGAATAACTCTGGTTCACAAGGATGAGGAACCTATCCCAGAGAAGGGATAGTGTCTGGGATACATACCTGTCTCACCTAAATGTCACATTTACATCACAGTCAAGATTTAGGTTTTTAGAATGGGTAATTCTAGTGTATGGATATGCATGAGATCTATCAGAGTGGGGTCTTACGATGCCTTGTATGCTAGGTATAGATCTACCCTCAACAGCCTGTAGGAAACTGAATGCAGGGATAGGGCTTTGAGGTAGTCTGCATAGGACATGTTATTCATACCCTGTATTCTTTTAGTGAGGAACCTCTGTGAACCTTCCAATTGTTTGGATGTGCCTGGTTTGGTACATACTAAAGGATGCACTGCATTCAATGACATGTCTAATGATTGCCAAACACAGTGGAACAATGTCTTCCTTGGACCTAGATGGCATATCTTTATTTATAAGTTGCACAGCACAGAATGATTTTCTCGCTACCATAGACACATGATGGTCAAAGGCTAGATTACTGTCCATGTGTGTCCATAAGTCCCTGACTACCATGTTGTTAATATTATAGTGATCGTCCAAACTACCCATGTGGTGTGTGTGTTTCTGACTGTACATATGTGTTTTTTGAATGACATTCCATCCAGGATTAGTTTCATGCCATAAGGTCACTGCCTGCCAAAAGAGGCTGTCATTCCATCCATAATCATGACTAGGATAAAGGATGCACTAGAAAATGAATGAATGTCTGTTTCACTGGACTCAATGACATTTTCCATCAAAACCATGCAAAGAAAAAATACATAATGGAATGAAAAAAGTAGAGAAAAAAAGCAGTTTTTTGTTTTGTGATTTAAGAAACAAGGTCACTGATTACAAATGCTTTTCTCTGTGGCATAATGTAGCTCATTTTTTTCCAAAAACTTTTTTTAACTGCATTTCTAAAATAAACTGCAAAAACATTCTAACAGTCTACAGTGTTAACTACATATATTTTAAATGATTAATAAGTTTGGTATTTTCGGGTAGCTTTTTCCTATTAACATACTTTTATGACTGCTGATTAACCTCAACAAGGTAGCTTTGCAAACTACCACAAGAAATTTACTCTTGCCAAACTTGACAGGTTAACTTCATAATATGCAGCTATTCCTAATACAGCATGGCCAGTAATAAGGAAACAGATCTTGACCCTGAAAGAATCCTTTTAACCTCAGACCTGAGATTTCTAGAAAAGTAGTTATTTAATTATAATATTAGCCGTTAGAAGCTTGAGTTCCTGAAATAAAATGCAGCTCTATCATCCTTGAAAAATGTTTAAGCAATCTCAGAATATGGTTTCATTCATTTATTAATGGACTGAAACATGACATATTAACTGCTTCAACCATTTTCTGCAGGGAACTTTTACCAGAGGAACAGGTGACATTCTAATTTGCATTAGTATCAAACTAATGACTTAAGGTCCCTTTGTCCTTGATGTACTCCCATTACTCACCACAGTTAGAATTAGTTCAGAAATTCCCTTTTTCCACAAGTATTCAAGACTCTATTATACCTATATTTCAGCTGAAGTAGAATTCTCATGTGCCCAGGACTCGTGACACAAAAATCTTGTCTGTTATTTAAATCTGCAGACTTTCTACTCTCTGCGGAAATTAGATGTATAGCAGTGAAATGGTATGAATTGCTCCTTTCTAACAGGCTATTTAAACTGCAGATCAGACCTTCTACCCCCCCCCCCCCACACACACACACACACACACACACACACACACACACACTACTCCCTACAGGAATACAAAGCTTACTTCTTTCACCTATACTCTTCTGACATTTTAGCTATAAACTTCACAGAGACCTCTCACAAGTGCCATTATTACTCTATGCAGACAGCATAGTCATACACAGATCCATCTCCTCTCTCTCTCCTAATGGAGAGATGAAAAGTCAGGAAGCAAAGGAGAGTAGTAGTGCTGAAAGTGAATTCATCCTCAAGTCTTGGTGAGTACCTTCGCGCGGTAGACTCTGTTTTTCACAAAATATCACCAAGGCAACACTGATATACAGACTGTATTTATATAGCATATATCATTGACAGAAGTAAATCAAACATAAAAAAGATAGCTGGGTGCACAAGACCCAGGACAAAAAAGTCCCCAATCCTGGTAGGTGCAATAGTGCCAGGACTGGAAAAAATGACAGTGTAGAATCCTCAAAATACGGAAACATTCCCACAATGGGGACAGGCCAGGCTCAAGAGGAGGATGGCCCCCCTATTGTAGAAGGAAGTAGCAGTCCACAAAAATGACAAAAATTGATTGGCCAAAGAGTAGCCATAAAGACGACAAAGTGGACTATTGAGGATAAGAAAGAAATTATGTATTGTTACTATTATGTAAGAAGCACAGAATTTTCATACACAAGATATGCAAAACGAGTAATAGAGAAATTAGAGGAAAGAAAAATACTTCCGGAGGAAAAACTCTCAGGAGCTTCAAATAAAAATTTGCATTCATTAATACAACAGATTTTTGAAAAACAGTATATAGATCAATAAATTTTGATCTCTTTGGAAAAAGAAGCATCTGAGGAAGTGAGAAAATATAAACAACAAAACCTAGAGATATTTGAAAAATATAAAAAAGAAATATGGACAAGGGAAAGAAAGATTTGATATGGTGCAATATTTATGTAAAGGAGAAAGCCAAGTTAACTAATATAGAGAAGGCAACCTCAAAGATATTCGAAGCAAAATATAGGCAAAGGCATCTAGATATGGAAAATGTCACAATAAAAAGATTACTAGCACAAAGATGTAATGTAGAAAAGATGATTAGTAAAGCAGAAGTTAAAGAAATAGAGGTTGAAGTTATGTAGTGCCTGGGAAGTGAAGGATTTAATGTAGAATGTCTAAAACAGACTATATCACAGCATGATGGAGTGAGTCCCCAAAATAAGGAAAAACAAGAAGATCAGGAGACATGTGAAGAAGAAATATGGACGGGGAGAGGAAAAGAGATTTAATATGGTGTAATATTTATGCAAAGGAGAAAGCAAAACTAATCAATACAAAAAGAGCAGCACCAAAGATATTTGAAGAAAAATATAGGGACAGGAATCTGGATATGGAAAACTTTACAATACAAAAAAATAGAATTCTAAGAGGAAAAGTAGAAAAAGAGATTAGTAATGGAGGAGTCAACGAAATAGAAATTCAGGTTATGGAACAACTGCAAAGGGAAGGATTCAGTGTAGTAAATCGAATACAGAAAGCACCACAACAGGATAGGGCAATGGATATCCAAATTAAGGGGAAACCAGTGGAACAGGAAGCAATTGGTCAGATGCCATAACAAGATATTTTGGACCCTTCCACAGGAAACCAGTATAAATGTTCATTTGAAGCTAGACAGCAAGGAAAGAAACAGGAAACTGTTGAAACTCTGATGCAGTGAATGATGAGGGATAGGCCAATGAGTTCCCATATGACACAGCAACAGATGGCACTTCATGATGAAATTGAAGAGAATGTGCCACAGGAAGATGCTATAGAACTTTCTATAGAATGCCCGCAGGAAATGGAAAACAAGGGATGTGCCCTCAGTATGGAAGAAAAGGAGTTAAAAGAAGAGTTGCTTGATTTAATAGACAAAGACAGATGTATCAAGATCAATGAGAGAATAGACTGCAGAAGGTTAATAAAACCCCAAAAGTCAGAAGCTTTATAAAACAAATGAATACAGTAATTAGGACTGTCTACAGAGAGCCATGCAATATAACAGATGTAAACAGAATATATTACTGTGCTGCTAAATTAATAACTGATAACATTCTACCACAGGAATACAGGGTAGCGAGGGAAAAAAGGGGCAAAAGCGAATACCATCATGGAAATATCGAATAGAGAAAACTATAAAGCAGTTAAGACAAGAAGTGTCATGGTTAGATGATTATAGAAGAGGGAATAGATCAACAAAAATACTAAGAAAAGATAGATGCAATAAAAGTAATGCGCAGTATTAGAACAGACCAGGATCTACTATACACTATTGGAGATAAATTAAAAATTTCAAAACAGGCGGAAAGACTTAGAAGATACAAAGATAAATATAAGGGAAAAGCACAAAGTAAGCAATTTATTGATGACCCAAAAAAGTTTTATAGAGAATTGGGAAATAAGGTAAAAGGAATTGAAAGACCGCCAAAAAAAGAGGAAGTAGATACATTTTGTCAAAGTATCTATGAAGATCCTGTGGAACATAACAAAGATGCTAAATAGACAGAAGTATAATAAAGAATAAGAAGTTTAAAGGTGCAGGATATGAAATGGGATGAAACAACAGCCAGAGAGATTGAAACAAAGTTGAGAAAAGCCTCTAACTGGAAAACCCCAGGCCCAGATGCAGTACCTAACATTTGGCTTAAAGTATTAACTTCTTTGCACGAGGATTTAGCCATGAGTAAGAACTATTTATATGCTCACTCCAAACACACACCGCACTTGTTAACAAAAGGAAAAACAATGCCTTTACTTAAGAGTGAACCTGCAAGCTAACCTAAAAATTATAGACCAATAACTTGTCTTCCAACAACATATAAACTATTCACGGGAATTGACGCCAACAAAGTTTATAGTCATTTAGAAGAATACTCCATTATGGCAGTAGAACAAAAGGGCAATAAAAGAAAGTCATATGGAACAAAGGATCATTTGTTGTTAAACAAAGTTATAGTGGAGAACTGTAAGAAGGGGAAGAATTTACGTATGGCATAGCCTGACTACAAAAAAGCATTTGATAGTATCCCACATTCGTGGATAAAAGAGTGCTTAAAAATGTATGGTACACCCTACACTGATTGACTACATTACAGTAACCATAAAACAGTGGCAGACCACTTTGCAATTAAGCCATGATAAAGGACAGATTATTATCCCAGGGATAAAAATTCAAAGGGGGATATTCCAGGGTGATTTTTTGTCACTGTTGCTATTCTGCCTTGCCATTAATCCATTAAGCTGTTTACTTAACAGCTTAGGCCATGGCTACACTCTGGCTCCTAGAAAACAACAAAGTCTAATGACTTATCATCTTCCCTTTGTCAGTGATTTAAAACTGTATAGCTCATCAGATGAGGAACTGAAAGCACAGCTGCAGGATGTCAAACCTTTTTTCAGATGATACTGGAATGTTATTTGGTCTTGATAAATGTGCAAAAGCAACCTTTAAAAAAGGAAAACTGCAGCACCAGGAAAACATCAGTTTGGGACAAGAATGTGATATAAAAGAACTTGAGCAAGAGGGTGTGTATAAATACTTGGGAATTGATGAAGGGTCAGCAATAAAACATGAACAAATGTGAATAAAACTCAGTAAGGAGTACTTTAGAAGACTTAAATTAATCCTGAAAACAGCATTAACATCTAGGAACAAGATCCAAGCTATAAATCAATTTGCTCTTTCTGTCCTATAGTTTTGGAGTGAATGACTGCTCCAAAAAGTGTTGGATAGATTGGATATTAAAACAAAAAGGATGCTTCATGCTCACTAAATGATTTATAAAAAAAAAAAATCAGTGTATACCAAGATTACATATTCCCCGTTCTAAAGGCAGGATGGGCCTCCTTGAAATTGATTACATGTATAGATCTGCAATAGTGGGACTCCATACACATCTACTGACCTCACAAGATCCCAATGTAGTGAAAGTTTTGAAACATGAGGATAATAAATCTAAGATGATGTCTCTGCTTAATTTAGCAGAAGTATATCAATGTCAAGCAGGAATGGAAGTCAAACCAGATGTAGATAAAAACCAGGCAGCAACTGAATGTGCTAAAAAACAAAAGAAGGAATATAAGGTGAAGGATCAGATGAGAAAGCAAGAAATGTGTAAAAAACATAAATGTAGTTGCAAGTATAGAAAACTTCTGGAAGAGTCTCATGTTGAAAAAAGAACGAATGCAAGAATGGTTAAGGAGAGGTGAATTCACGTCAAGAAATGAATTGGCAGCCGAAGATAGTGGACTACGTACACACTGGTTTTCAAAGTCCATTGAACATGTGGGAGAAACAGACATATGTAGGGTTTGTAAATCCGAATTGGAAACAGTCACACATCTTGTTGCTGGTTGCAATGCACTAATGGCAGAGGGACTGTATACTGAAAGGCATAATAATGTGGCGAGACTGTTACACTGGAGATTGTGCAAACATTATGGCATCAAAGTGGCTGAAAAACACTGGAAAAATGAGCCACAAAGAATCACAGAAAATGATGAAGTTTAGCTCACATGGGATCATCCAATACCAACAGTTCAAAAGTTTGAGGCTAGAAACCAGATATAGTGGTCCAAGGGAAGAAGACAAGTGTAGCACTGATCACTGAAATTGCCACACCTAGTGACTACAGTGTCTTGCATACAGAGAGACACAAAGTCATAAAATACCTTGATCTGCAGGCAGAAATGACAGCCATGTGGAAGAAAGATATCCAGGCAGTTCCAGTAGTAGTAGGAGCAACTGGTCTTATAAAAATGAATTTACAATTGTATTTAGATATGTTACCAGTTCATGTATCGCCGTACGAACTGCAGAAGGAGTCATTACTGGACACATTGCGGGTGCTGCGAAGAGCACTTTTGGCTAACATCAAAGAGTGAAACAATACTAATTTCATGATCTTTAATTGTACTTTGACTTAGGAATGAGGTCCATTCCCGTCATGGTATTAGAAACCCAAAAGACTTGGAGAAATTAAAAACACCAACAATCAACTAGAAACAAATTTACAAAATCCGTATGACTGGTTACTTAATTACAGCCTAAATCTAAATACAAAGAAAATCAAAGCCACGTTCTTTGCAACTAAACAAAGGATGGCCAATGTATTGAGCAGTTGAGCCAATTATCCATTCTGGTCAGAATGCAGTAGAAATTGTTCAGAATTATAAATACCTCAATGTCTGTCTTAAGCCCAATCTCAACCTACAAATGTAGATACAAATTACTAAGGCAAATCTCAACTACAAATGTAGATACAGATCACTAAGACAAAAGTAAACACACTTCTCTTCTGATGCAGTAAAATATCTCACTTCCTTTCACCTGAAGTAAGTTGCCATTGGTAAGGGATCCTTTTCTCCCAAGTGGAAGACAGTCTTCTCCATAGTAAGCACAACATCTAAAAAGAATCTCAAAGGTCTACAAACCACTTGTAGTAATTTTTGCAGATTTATTTCACTACCCCTCAAAAGAGAAACACCATGGTTTCATCCTTCACAAAGCCAATTACTTCTGTAACTCAGAAACATTCTATTTTTATTGGGGCTAGTTTTCAAACTCGCTAACCTAAACTCACCCCCCCCCCCTTCCTGTTAGGCACACTATATTACAGAACCAGCCCCTACCCCTAAAACCTTAGATCCCTCTCAGCACATATCTCCATCTTTCAGACCTCTCATTCAAAATTCCACTCCACTGAGCATGCCTTCTCCATTCTTTACCCTAAAATCTAAGTCATTGCCCCTCCACATACAAAAATATATTAAACAATTTCCTAAATTTCACTCAGAACAAATGTCTTTCTCCTAAAAAGCAAAAAGTGCTTCCTTTACAATGGAGTCACATAAATCCACCCCAAAATCCATCTTCTTAACATGTTATATATGTACTGTGTGTGCTGTAACTGTAACCGTTTAAAATGTATATTTTCTGCCTGACAATGTTGCAGATACATTATGACTACTGTGTGTACAATTGTTATTGTTTAAAATGTACCCCTGGGCTGAGCCTGAAAACGGTCCAGTGGGTTCAGTACTCTACTCAAGTTAACAAATTAAAAAAATCAGCTACCTAAGCCTCAGGAATTCTGAAAGTAAACTCCTTTATAATGAGTCAGACTGTATACTCTACAGAGCAAATGGCTCCACTGAAACAGGAAGCAAACCTTAGCCTACTGGATACTAACCAACAAATCAAAACCACTGTGGTCTTTGTAGATCTAACTGACACAATGACCAGATAATTACTGCCAGTGATGCAAAAGCAGGCCTATGAACTTCCCCACCAGGTACATCACTGAAGGTACTCTACTGCAAATACTGCCCTTTTGCAATAGCTGCACAATTTCTAGACTTGTCCCTCAGCCCCATCCCCACTGTAGACCTACAGACATCAATCAGATAAAAGACATTAACTCTTTCAAATTACAAGAAATTTGTAAACATATTACTAAAACAAATAAAAAAATTATAGTATCAGATGGTTTGCTATCAACACTTCTGCAAAACAGATACCAATGTCTATTTTTATATACCATATGTATTAGAGAAATATGTTCCAGACAGATGGAAGGAAGTAGTTGCATTTTCCTACTATAGTGGCTAACCTACAATTTGTCATACTTTAGGCCTACAACACTGCTTCTTTCATGGGAAAAAATGATTAGTTATTTTTATTTGCATACAATGTTGCAAGATGCCTAGATCCAGTCTAGAAACAAGTATTTATTCCAACTCCATTTGATAAAGAGGGAAAAATCCCTGACCATGGTCTAGATGACCCAAGTTCCATTAGTGGTTCAGGACTGGGTGGAGATGGTTGGGGAATGGGAAGAGTGATGAGACTATGTCTACATTCCTCTCTCTGGAGACAGGAATGGGAGGGATGTGGTGTATCTCCATCTCTCAGAAGCAAAACCAGTTAGGAGAAACACTGAGAATGGGGGGCACCCATTTTCAGTTGAAGTTACCATGGAGACAAACAAGTAAGCTATGCCTCACACCCTACTTCCATTCCATCATCATTGTTGTACTGCTGTCTACTATGGCCACTCATACAATGACCTAGGATGAATGCAGAATTATCCTTCTCAAGTAATGAATATGGCACTTCATATCATGTTATGATCATGTTTCTCCCATTCCAAAGAAACTGCTTCTGTTGCCAGTTGCGGCCCAGATGGCAATAATAAGCCTTGCTCTTTATATACATGACCATGTAAAACCAGGATTTTCTGTACCTAAAAGTTACTCATCTCCTACACTGTGAGTCTCCATCCCTGGTCTGCTGGAGAAGCTACAAAGAATCACCTGGTTACAGAATATTTCCTTACTATGTTCTGGGTTTGCAGAATTTACTACCTTTCTGGCTTTGGGCAAGTGAAACTGTTTCACTATATAGTGGATGCCTAAAGCGGTACCTTTTCTGGACAGTAAATCAAAACGCAAATCATGATTTTTGATGTTAATGTATATTCAGTGATTTTTTTTTAATTTATGCAGCTAATGCTTTAGCTTACTGTTTATTACTGATTTTAAAAGCAGACGTGTCTGTTCTTGATTTTTTTATGGTTGTACTGTTTTCATGTTTTTATTTATGCTGAACGTTATTCTTTACAGATAAAAAATGCAGTAGCGGGATATTTTTTAACAACAGCAAGTGTTCTATAAAGAGAAAATAATGTATTTTTCAACCAACTGAGGCTTATCTGGACACACGGGAAAATTGTAGTTCTAATCAGCTAAATAAATAAACTTTAAATTTATAATTGAGAAAAATACAGTCAACTGAAATCATTCATCTTCTTAGAAATGCCCACCTGGGATTTTGTCCCAAGTATGGGGACGGCACTGCATGTGAGTTTAAAAAAGTATGTAGTGAATTTAATTATGGTAATATGGTTATATGAATATCCCTTGATCTTTCTGAGGTATTTAACTTTCTTAATGATTCCCATTTGATTACCAGACTACGAAAGCTATGCGTTAAAGAACCTGATGTTAACTGGTTTATTTCTTGGACAGTATTTATAATTGGCTTGCAAATTATGCAAATGAGAGCAATCTGTCTTGCACACTTTGAAAGACTACAATAATTTATACATGGCCCAAGCCTGCTTTCAATGATGGAAGAGGTTCCCTACTCCACTGAGAAATGCTAGGAACTGTCTAGTAATTAAATAGTAGCTTGTGAAGTTGAACTTTTTAGCCTTGAATGCAACTTGTGAATTTTTTTTGGGGCACAGTCTAATAACAAAATGCTCTTGTATGGTGTACTGATAAAATCTCCAGTATTATCAGTTCTCAACTTTGTATGTTTCCACACCTTGCAAATCAAACTTTTCTGCAATATGATGTACACTGTATAGAATATTTATCCAAAGTTCATTCTAAAAGCTGCAGGTGTTCATGTATGTTAGTTAAACTTTCAAGTATATCTGTCTTGCATGTTAGTAAATCATACGTTATGCTTGTCTGACTTTATATATGTATGCCATTGATATGGGTGATGGCAGAAAACAGTCTCTAGAGCTGTTCATTAACCAGTTAACTAAGACAAACACAAAAAAGTAAATAAATAAAAAATTCACTACAAACTGCATATAATTTTTTTCTGCTATGATATAAATGATACTATTGTTTCATTACTAAACAACTTCCTAATTTATAACTAATATATATCATGAAATAAATAGCTGGTGAAAGCTATGTTCTGCACTACCTTTTTTAGGTTATTTTTGTTCCCATATCAGCTGACTATCAAGCTTCTCCTCAACCTGACAGTGACCATTCACTCCTCTGCTCTGAGGGTTTCAGCCACAGCAAAGGCAAAATCTGTCTATAGGGTGCATCATGCAGGCGGCCATGAGGGTCCTTTATGCTCTTGTTTGTTTCCCAGCAATGACAGATAAGACGACAAAAAAGCTACCTCACTGTTAGAAGCCTACAATGTTCTCCTTCAGTGAGCACACACTTTATATGAAGGTATCACCTATCGATGCTGGCTGCTTCTCTGCATTGTTGCATTCTTCTAAGGGACAGTGGCACTGCATTTGTCTAGTTCTGCCCCTCCCTCCTTCCCTCCAAGAATGGGTCCACCCATCCTCTTTGCCAGCTCTATGAAACATTTGAGCCAGCGGGCCAAGCTTGGGTTGCCTGAGCAGTAGTCAAGGTTTTATCTATTTATGCCATCAATGTTGGTTGTGTACTGGACTGTATTGAACATGACTTGCTTTATGATCAATGCTATAACACATAATATATAAAAACTAAAAGAAAGGTACCAGGCACAGCTCGGATACAAGCTTTATTAAACAGTGAGCGCTTTCACGTCAGACAAAGACATTTCTTCAGACTTAAACCATCTTCATTTTCATTCACTTAAATAGCACATTATCAATTGAACTAATAAACAATTAACCAATCAACAGTTAAAAATAATAATCAACTGCTCTAATCCTTTTAAAAATCTGTACGTACCTAATTAACATACATTGAATTATCTATAAAATTTTTACTTGTACACTAAATATATAAAATGTTTTATTCAGTAGGATAATGTGCATATTCATTACAAAATCTATGAAATGAATAAAACATTAATTAGTATGTATAAAATATAAACAATGTAAAATCATATAGAAAATAAATAGCAATGGCCTAAAATTAATAAGCAAATAAAGCATATGGGTTGAATGATAAAATTTAATTGAAACCTTTTTTGGTTGATAAACCCCTTAGGCATTAAATTATTAATTTTAGGGCATTGCTGTTTATTGTATAGGATCTCATAATGTTTATATTTTATACAGGATAATTAATGTTTTATTAATTTCATAGATTTTATAATGAATATACACATTATCTTGGGGAATACATTTTTTATATATTTAGTATACAAGTAAAAAATTTTACAGATAATTCATTGTATGTTAAATAGGTACATACGCATTTATGGTAGCTATGGTGATTGCCATTTGGTGAATAGATTTTTTAAGGATTAGAGCATTTATTACTTTTTAACTGTTGATAGTTTAATTGGTAATGTACTATTTAAGTGAATGAAAATGAAGCTGGTTTAAGTCTGAAGAAACGTCTTTGTCTGACATGAAAATGCTCCTGTTTGATAAAGCTTGTATCTGAGCCATACCTGCTACCTTTCTTTTGTTTTTTTATATATTTACTTGATTTTGGGATCTGGTACTTTTTTCTTCATCGAGTTTTGGATTTATTCTATAATACATAATGTATATAAGCAAACTTGATTTATTGTCAACTGCATAAAAATGTACAGTAAAAATAATTTAAAAACTGAACTCAGTGGCAAAATTGTGCCAATGAGAAAACATAAATACAGCAAACAGTAAAACCCTGAATGCAGTATAAAATTTTTGAGTACACCGATTGCTATCGCATTTTTTTTAATTCTGCACAATACTTTATTCTTTACATGAAAATGCCTTGCATTGAGGCACATACATGTAACGATACAGCTTTTTTATTGGTTGTTGTTGTGTCTTTCGGCTTTAAGGCGTTAAGGGTCGCCACAGTGGACCTCCGGTCTGCTAATGATTGGCAGTTGATTTTTACTTGCCGAGTTGCCAGCCCTGACACACAACCTTCAATGAAGGTACGCCCATTCACGCATGTCTACATGCAGAAGATGCTCTAGCTGAGAATTGAACCGGACAGCATCTTACTGTGAGGAGACAACGCTACTGCAGCACCACCAACGCAGATACAGCTTTTTTTATTGGTTAATTTGTTTAAATCAGTTTGCTTTCATTTGCTACATAAGCACTGCATTTGTGCGGGCTTGTGCTTGTTTTAGCAAAGCTCCTTAGAGTTTGGCAACTGGCTACTGCTCTGCTGTATTTATCTGATCAATCCAAGGCATCTACGAATGTTTGCAAAACTTCAGTAGAATGTTTCACTGCATATATTGCACTTTTGAACTGCGGTTTTCTCATATCACCGCTTATTTGGACTGTTTTTTTTTTTCTGAAATTGTTGCACTTTGTTTGCTGTAGCATAGACTAGATGGAAACCTGCTGAGTCTAGTTCTGTTTATATAACTTGAGCATTGAAACAGGCCATCTTTTGTTGAAGAGGGTTCCCCTGCACTCTAGTGGCAGGAGTGTGCAGTTAGAACTCATCTGATTGAAGGTTGCTGGAAGATGGCTCAGTTTTGACATTTTTATTGGTTAATTTATTTAAATCAGTTTGGCCTCATTTGCTACATAAGCACCGCTTTTGTGCGGGTTTGCGCTTGTTTGCACATCATGCACTGCCGAGCAGCAGTGGTACTTTTGGCAGTTATAGACGCAAACACTTCTACCTGCAGATTTTCCCTTAATACTCTGCTGATGATCCATTGGCGAGTTCTTGCAATTGTCCCTCACTGACAGGTTATACACTCAGCGAAGCTCCTGAGGTACCAATACAGATCCTACTCACTTAGCCCTTTGGATTTTTTGCCCACTTCTCCAGTCCTCCACTTTACTTGGTCCTTCCTGTCCTCTCCCTGTTTTCTGACCACATCCAACTTACCTAGCATTATGGACAGACAATTTCCCACAGTTTCTCCAGCCAGTCTGGTCCACATGGGCATCCTGAGGCAATGTAGCAATTGCCTCATGTACACTGACAACCCACTTCTTCCAGTCCACACAAATTCATTATGTGAGTGATGCATCTATATCAGGAACCTATAATCCAGGCTCTCTCACTCACCAGTCAGTTCATCTGATACTAAGCAGGTTGTCAGCATGCACACCTCATCTCCTGTACCTACCGAACCAACAACACATAAACCTACATATGCGGAGGTCCTTACCAGAAGCTTACCTAAACATCACAGACCTCCCAAACACAAACATGATTCACATAATACATCCTCTACAGAACATAGTATACATAATATCACAAACTAGTGTCTCACCAGTCAAGCCCCTAAGGCATAACACAAAAACAAACATCTTAGTCAAAGGTGACTCAATTGAGACACACAGATGTCTCTCTCACCAGGCTGGATAAGGAAAAAGTCACTGTCAACGGTCTGTCAGTTGCCAGGATCTGCCACATCACACATGCACTCAAATCTCTCAACAACAGGCACTGTTATGACTCTGTCATAGTCCATGTTGTTGTGAATGACTTGAGACGTACCTCAGTGGACTATATGAAGAGAGAGACATGACTGAGCTCTCTGACTGTCTCTCTCAGGAAGGTATGTCCCTAGCCTTAAGCAACATTTTACCTTTGCCTAGGATGATACCTCAATACAAATAAAAAATGATTGACTTCAACAATTGGCTTAGTTTCTGGTGTCATTCAAAGAGGATCCATTATCTGTCAGCCTGGGATGACATGTTCGACAGACCTTAATGCTTTGTCAGAAATGGTCATCTGTCACCTCTGGGATTTCGGTTACTGGGTAAGACTCTTGCCATCCCCATAGTACCTTTTTTAGGCAATGTCGCAAGAACAAAATTCCTGAATTAAAAATACCCTCTAAAACAACCTCAAGGTTATGTTGCTAAATACCAGTCTAAACCAGAAACTGCACTCACTGGAAGCAGGCCTCATCTTGGAAGATGCTGACACTGAGACCTGGTTTGAGGCTGTGGACAGCACCCCAGTGATATTCGGTTATATTTCCTTCCATAGTTTCAGACCACAAACTGAAGGTGTGAGAACTAAAGAAGGTGGTGTATCAGTATTCATTAAAGATAAATATACCTCTAGATTGGTTAAACAGCACAATTCCCTTAAATTACTCCAGGTACAATTATCTGTAGGTAAGACCCCTCTTCTTGCCAGATATAGGAACCCCTCCCCATAAATCAGGACATCCACTCAGCCTACTTGGATCTACTTGAGTCAATCAAGATACAACCAAACACCTTGGTTTTCAGTGACTTTAATTATTCATCGACTGACTGGCTAAATTACACATGTTTTAACTCACTTGCCCAAAGGTTCCTGGACTTCATTAACTCCAGTGCCCTGGACCAGCTGGTTGACACACCCACAACGGGCTCAGACATCCTGGATCTGGTGTTTACCAACATGGGAGACCTCTGCACCACTCACAGTGTGTGGCCATCCCTGGTGAGATCTGACCACAAATCAGTCTCGCTAGAAGTAACTATAATACAAGACCCCCCTCTTAGTAACAACTAGACTAAAAAACTTCTCCAAGGCCAATTACAACCTCTTACGTGAGAGCATAAACAGCTTCATAGCCCCTCCCCCAACTGATGGAACAGACACCTATGCCAAGTTATATACCAATGCTTTCTACAAGCACCTGTACAATTGTACTGACTCTGGTGTACCCGACAGAACCAAAGCAAGATCAACAAGGAAAAACAAACTTGCCTGATGGACAACTGCCATTAATAGGCTGTACAACAGTAGAAAGAAAATGCTGTCTAAGAGTAGGAAGGAACAGACTCAAAACTGGAAACACTCCCTCCTCAACTTAAACAAGAGTCCTAGTGAAGTCCTCCAAAGCTAACTACGAATCTAACTTAGCTTCCATAACTAAGGATAACCACAAGATGTTCTTTAGTTACATCCAGATTTGGGCTGTACTTGTAGTTAATGGTACCACATATACAGAATATATGGATATAGCAAACCTGCTGGGTGACAGGTTCAGTGAAAACTTCACTCCCCTGTCCCTGCTACATATACCTTAAAGCATCCCTAACACCTGTCTCCCACCTAGTACCTCTGAGGAGCATTTCTTACACGCCCTCTCCATGACCAGAAACACAGCTTCTATGGAATCAGACAGCATCCCGGGCTGTGTTCGAAGTGCATTAAAACAGGAATTAGCATCACCATTGTGCACCCTTTTCAATCACAGCCTAAGCATTGGCCTCATCCCAGCAGAATTGAAAACAGCTACCATTATCCCTTTGCACAAAGAGGGTGCATCCACAGACCCTGGGAATTATAGACCCATTAGCCTGACCAGCCTTTTCTACAAGGCTATGGAACAAATCATCATAGACCTTAATAAAAATACAGAAAATCTCCAAACACTGGACCACACCCAGTTTGGCTTTGTCAAGGGGGATCATGCCTGTTAAACTTGATGGACTTCTTTGAGACAGTCACCAAAGCCTTAGACAAGGGCAAATCTGTACATACGGGCGACCTAGACTTAGACAAAACCTTTGGCACACTCCCCCACTCAGGCTTCATTGATAACCTCACCCAGCTAGGTATCAACCCATATATTGTCAGGTGGGTTGCAAACTGGCTCACTGATAGAACTCATATGGTCAAAATAGGTGACTCCACTACTCCAACAGACCCATAACCAGAGGTCTTCCACAGGGATTAGTTCAGGGATCCCTACTGTTTGGAATCTACTTCTTTGAAGTACAGGCTAAAACTAAAGGACTGTGGCTGACAAAGTCTGCCGATGATTGCAAACTGGGAGCAATGTCACTGAAACCTCTAGCGATGTCAACATCCTGCAAGAAGGTCTTACGCAGACTAATGACTGATGCCAAAGTCATGGTCTTAAACTTAATGCAAAAATGCATTATCATCTCCCTCATCAAAGGTGATGTTCCTGCAAACTACCACATCAATAGTAATACCCTCAGCACACAGTTAGTGGTGACAGATCTGGACACACAGGTCAACAGCAACCTTAACTTTGATCACCATGTCTCCACAGTGGTAACAAAGGTATTTTTTATTGCTCATCTCATAAGTAAGTACATTGCCTCCAGAAGAAAAAGAGGTTATAACCACACTGTACTCTTCCCTCATCAGGCCACTAATAGAGTACAACGGTCCCTTTGGTATGTTTCTTTCCAAACACCTGCAGCAACTGGAGAGACCACAAAGGTTCTATACAAAGAAAATTCATTGTCTTCAAGATCTGTCTTATGCGGACAGATTGAAATCATTGTCATTTTACTTTGTGTCATACAGACTGCTCAGAGGTGACCTCTGCCTTGCAAATAGAGCAATCTCTGACCCAGCTTTAATGGAAATGCTGCACATATTCGGAAGACAAATGACACATGGGTCACTCACTCAAAGGACCTTAAGCTGGTATGTGACATCAACAGAACTTGCTGGAGATCCAGATTTGTCTCACAGAGGTTGCCCCACCTTTGGAACAAACTTCCTATTCATGTTAAACAAAGGTCCTCATTGGCCCTATTTAAGAGTAATTTGGACGACTGGATGGGTAACCAGAAATTCCTCCTGTGTCCGTCTTGGACAGGGGCAATAGGTGCTGATTTTAGTGTCTGCTTGAACCAGACACCCTTGGGAACATTGGTTGGACTTGGTTAGGCTTGTAAGGGCCTCAGGACAGTTAGCCTAGTAACTTCCAATGATCCTATGAATTGTTATGAGGTTCTTCTAGGGCTTCAATTAAACAATGGACCTTGCTCAGTTAGCAATTTCAAACATCTGATTAATAAAACACACTGGTCCACTCTGCCTTGTGATGACAATATTCTTGTCTTTCTTAGTAGTAAAACGGTATTCCTATTAAGCTGGTGCAAGTCTCAGTCCAGTTAACACTATCAAAAAAAATCTCAGCTGCCAAAGGACATTTGTTCCATATGAAGGAAAGGGAAGCTTTATGTGTAAAATTCAAATAATTTGATCTGAAGAGTAACAGCAGTTCAAATACCTTATTATGACAAACTACTGCAATTCACAACCTGATGAAAAATGGCAGAGTTTCAGGTTTTATAAATACCACAAGTCTACCAAAATGCACTTGAAAGTGCCACAATTCATTCCTTTATAAAGTTATTGTGTCTATTTCAAAGGTGTGTGATAAAACATTTTTTTAATGAAGCCAAGGAAATCCATGGGGAACAGAAACCTGGTCTACTATGGAACCCCAGACAACAGAACACTGAGGAATCAGTCCAAAAATCAAAAGGGTAAAAAAATTAAACTGCAAGTTGTTCTTCTTCTTTCGGCTTTTCCCGGTTAGGGATTGCCACAGTGGAACTCCAGTCCTCTAATGACTGGCGGTAGATTTTTACGGTGCCAAGGTGCCAGACCGACAACCAACCTTCAATGAAGGCACGCCCATTCACGCATGTCTTTTGAACTCAACTTGACAACGGGGAGGACATGCAGACACCACACAGAAGGCGCTCCAACTGAGAATCGAATGGAAGAACCTCTTGCTGTGAGGTGACAATGCTACCGCTGCACCACCACAGCTTTTTTTTTGGAGGGTGGAGGCAAGCCCCATATGACCCCACTTGCCACAAACTTATATGTACCAACTCCAGAGCTGCATCAACTCAGAGAAAAGAAAAGTCTCTAAAAACAAAGGATTCACTGCTGGCACAAACTTAGAAATAGCACAAGATGTGATTTCCTAAAAACAGTAATTGCTTGTATCTTGGCATCTTGTGCCCCAAGCAATCACACTCGGGAAATTTCACCTCAGTCAGCTCTATATCTACCAAAGAAACCATGTGATACAGTGAAGGTCATCAAAAGTATTCTCAAACAGCTACACAGCATTGGAGAAGGCTTTGTTCTGACAGACTTAAACAGGACAACTGGCAAATGCTCTTTGGGATGAGTGAAAAATGCTGAAGGCATCCTAGCAGTGTTGAGATTGGTAAGAGATGCTATGTCATAATGCATCAGTAATGAGGAGAAAACTGAAAGTAAATAAAGCCACTGGGTGTGGAGAATGCAAGACCCTGCAGAAGACTGAGGAATGTGACAGACAGATGTGCACATGCAGACTAAGGCATGGGGTTAGTGTAGTGGTTAAGGTGTTTACTTCACAGACATAAGGTACAGTGTTTGATTCTCACCTTTGGAAGGGAAATGAGCTAAGATTTAAATGTCCTACAAGGGCAGCTAGCTTAGCAATTTTCTATGAATCTATAAGAAATAAGTGAATGGATTTAAATTAAAAGAAAAGGTTTGTCATGTATGTAAATAAAAGGAGGAAATGACTTTTGATGATATTAAGTCAGACACATGGGAAAGGGAAACATAATACAGCCCTTGACCTGGCAGAGGTGCTCAATGAATACCTGTGCCTTGTTTTACTAACAATATTGTGAAGGGGTAAATCACGTCTGAAAATAGAGACATGTCAAAAATGGGGACATCCTGTGCGGAGGTAAATCAGGTCTAAAAATAGGAAAATTCCTCCAAAACAGGAACAGTTAAGAGGTCTGCAAACAGCATAAAGGACCCTCGAGTTCTGCAGAGTTGTACACATACCTGGCATATAGCACCACTGCATGCATTAGTATATGCATGTGAAATCTTCCATAAACTTACAGGATTCTGACCACTGAAAAGGATGACTTCAGCCAAGGATCCGTCAAAGAGAGCTCTTGAAAATATGTCTCCCCTTTCTAAGTCCACTAACCACAACAGTGATACTGTCTTCCACAGCTGTTACTCGAAATACATATGTGTGTGTGTGTGTGTGTGTGTGTGTGTGTGTGTATATGTATATAAATTGGGCACCTGAATCCATGTTAATTATTCTGCGCCAATGTCAACACCTAAGGATCATTAAAGACCCCAGGAGTTACTAAAATACTGAGTCATTAAAAAAAAAAAAAAAAAGGTAATTTCCTTTCTTCTAGGAAAAATTACCAGTTTCAACACAAACAGATGCAGATAACATACAGTACTAAATCTTGGCATATAATTCCACATTCGCTCAGAACTGTTTCCAAATTAAATATACAGCTGAGTGGAAAGCAGACCGTAATGTCTCAGGAGTCAATGTGGCATTACCACACTGTCCATGAAATTTAAGTAAATGGTTGATTATAAGAAGTAATATGAGTAGAAAACACACAAAAAAAATAATATATATATATATATATATATATATATATATATATATATATATATATATATATATATGTAAAAAATCCCTCTTTACCTGCACTTGAAAAGACCACAATTAAAGTACTGTTTGTGGTTATGGAGAGTTCATCATTGTAATAACAAAGACAGGAGAGAATCAGTTCAGAGGTCAGCAACAAAAAAAAAAATGGAGCAGGATCTGTATCATAAGCAATATAAAAGAGAAAATAAACAATTTCTGTATGTATAGTCTTATGCAAATTCTAAAGAATGGGACATGATACTGACTTTTAAGCAATTTGGGAAAAACAGTCATAGGCCAAGTAGGTATAATTAAAAAAAAGAGATTTATGACAAAATTAGGACACAGCTTTAGAATACAAAGTGCATGACACAACAGAAATACAACAGAGGAAGCATTATTTCAAAGAAAGGGCGGTTGGTGACTAGATAAACCTTTAAGAAGAATTAGGCTAATAACAGTGTCTGAATTCAAGACTGCATGGAACAGGACAAGAGTATGGTCTTGCTTATGCTGACTTGAAGGAGGGAGGTGCATGATATGTAAAATCTGCAAATTATTCAATACATTACTGGCAGACTAGTTGAGACATGTGGTCCTTATTTGAAAGCAGATCTCTTCTTCCCTATAGAAGCACGATACAGGCATAAATGGGACCCTAAAGCTATATTTCTTAATTAAAAAAAATAAAAAAAGCAGTTGCTACTTTAAAATGCAGGCAGTTATTTACCAGATAACAAAACACATCCCTAGTAATTACATAAAATAAAACAGTGGCGGCACATAGGCATCACTTTCAAGGTTTACAAAGCATCCTACATCTCTGGGTAAACATAACAATCCCTTTAAGCAAGCAGCCTAATATAACAGCTAATAAAGATTCTGGAAGAGAAGTTGCTAACTGCCAATTAAACAGATATATCAGACATGAGATTGCACATACTAACAAGGCAAATGTTTTCTAAGTGAAGGTATTGCATGAAACATAGTCACATTTGCAGCAGTGAACATCATTTATTTCATACACTTTTTTCTAATTTTACACGTTTTAGAAACAGTAATCCAAAAAAAGAAACGCAAGAACAGTATTACACAAAATCAGCACACCCATTGAATACATAAAAAAATACATCATAAAATAAAACAAACCCCATTTTGTAGGTCAACTAGCAGTTTACTAGCAACAGATGGAGCATGACTAAGTCACTGCAACACTAGCCACTGTACCAGTTGCTGTTTATATAATAAACTATCACAGCCATGATCAAATCATTTAAAACTGCTGCATTTCTGTAGTGATCATTGTAAATGTGCAACTCTTCAGACACTACAAGAAAATTATGATTGATTTCTTGTTTAGAAAAAAAAAAAAGACATTGAAGTCTCAGTAAGTCTGAACAAGGCTAGTTTATACTTAAAAAATCACCAACTAAAAAAAAAATCAGCACTAAACCACAATCTTCTATTAAAGACCACGATGGGCTTTCGTCTTTCTGCACCAACTGCTGTGGTAGGTGCCACCCATCTAGTTAACGCTGTTATGCTGCTATCTGTCAGCTAGCAAAAGGAAGGAGGAGAAGGTCTGGAAAGTGACAGTTACTGACAACTTTCTTTGTTAACAATTTATGTGATATGCTGAAGTGAGAAAGAGTCATTACTTGAATCTATGCCATTGTTAAGCCCCTGCATGATATGGTCAATAAAGGGGGTGCTTGTTAATCTTTACTGTGCTATAAACAAACTAGAAAGCAAAGGCCCAGGGAAGGATTTGCAGCAAGTTTTATGAAGTGAATAAATGATGCTTTCTTTGTCTTCAGGAAGCCTTGTTTATCTAAAGCTAATTTTTATACCTAGTTCTCGTGTCTGAATGAGACAGGAAGAAAGGAAGGAAAAAGCTCTTTTATTTACTTGTCAACCACCTAGCTTATTAAACAGGAGCAGCATTGTCTGAGGTACTGCAGCTCAAATGGACTGTCAATGAAAAGGTCACTTTTTGAGTGAACCTGGAAGCTACTACTGTTACTAACAGACTCAATTTTGCAGTATCTGCTTTCTGTGAGATTAGATAAACTATGCCCTTGAATACCATGCAACAGACATTTGCTACCAACTTGTTCAGTAACAAAGTCACAGATGCCAGGAAGGAGAGAAAACTTCAGTATTCTCCAAATAAAGTGAATTCCTGACAAATTTAAATTCTATTTTGCAATCCCTTAACAGAAACAAAGTAATGCAGTTGTGATAAATATGAAAATGGTTCTGCTAGGCTACACTTCTCTTAACCTTTCCACTGACCATATTGACAAGAGACATTCCAATCAATTAACATATGCAACACATACGAATATAAATCTGTGATTAATGTTGCAGTGCAACCTCTTCAAGTAATCTTATGTACTGGCTTCTCATTTCTGTGACAAAATGGATAGCAGCTGATATGTAAATCTCTGAATTATGCTGAAGTGCAACTCCTTTGGTAATGTTATGGAAATGTTTCTCATTTCAGTGACACGATCACATACATACAAACATCAGGGGATCCGGTATCTGTCTGCCTGGGGTGACATGATCAACAGACCATGATGCTTTGCCAGAGATGGTCTGCACCTGTCGCCTCTGGGATTCAAGTTACTGGCTAAGGCTCTTACCACCCATATAATGCCTTTTTTAGGCAAAGTTCAAAGGACAAAACCACCAGCGTAACAGGTACAAGCATACAAAATCTGAAGGTAATGCTACTCAATGCTAGAAGTCTAAACTTCAAAATGCACACTCTCGAGGCACTTCTAAAAATGGAGAACATCGATATCTGTGCAGTAACTGAGACCTGGTTCAAGGCTCCGGACAGCACCCCTGAAAATATCAGGCTACAACTCTTACCACACTTTTCAGCCACCAAACCAGGACCGAACACTAAAGGTGGAGGATTGTCCATATTCACCAAGGATATTCACATCACCAGGCTAATTGCCCAACACAATGTGTCTGAAATTCTCCAGGTGCAACTAACACTAGGTAAGACTGCAATCCAAACTGTAGCTAGCTGCAGATCCCCCACCATGCCCCAAGATTCTCACTACACATTTCTAAACATAATGGAAAATATTAAGACACAACCAAACACCCTAATACTGTGTGATTTCAACTACCATCCCATTAAATGGGAAAACTACTTGTGTATCAACACCTTTGCCCAATGGATCTTGGAATTCATAAATTCCAATGCCCTGGATCATCTAATCCATAGTCCCACCAGGGGTTCCAATATCCTAGACCTGGTCATTAGTAACATGGGAAATTGATGCTCCACACCAATGGTCACCCCCTCATTGGTCAGGTCTGACCATAAGCTAATCACCCTTGACATCCACATCCCTTCTCCAAAGCCAACTTCATGTTACTCAAGTCAGAAGTGACAAACTTCATAACACCCATGCAGACAGGAACTGAAAGTTCGACTGCTGAATCTTACACTAAGGCACTGTATGAGCACATCCACTCGTGCATGAATCATACTATCCCGAATAGAACCAAGATGATCTCCTCCAACAAAAAGAAAGCCAATCTGGTGGTTCCCTGCTATAAACAAACTTTACAACAGAAGGAAGAAATTGTTATAGAAAAGTGGAAAATCCCAAGATGCAAAAAAACCTCAGTAAGAAGATGAGATCCCTCAAAAAATCCTCTAAAGCTAGTTACGAAAATAAAATTTCCAAAGACAACCACAAGGTATTCTATAGCTATGTCAAGAATCTAAATAGCAATGCTCAGATCTACTTTGGGCTACAACAGAATGGCATTAAATATACTGATCCCAAGGATATTGCCAATATTTTGGCAGATTGATTCAGTGCCAACATCACCCCCCCTCTCATCCCCTAAAGGGTCCATCTCAATACCGAAAGATTGCCAAATTCCGGTAATAACGGCCACACAGGTAAAAACCGTACTCTCCAAAGCTAAGAACACAGCATCCGTGGGACCAGATGATATCCCGGGCTGTGTACTACATGAACTACAAAATCAACTGGCACCGCACCTAAGTGTCATGTTTAATCATAGCCTCACCTCAGGCTTCGTGCCCACTGAGTGATGCACAGCTACAGTTATCCCACTCTACAAGGGGGGATCCACCTTGGATCCTGGGAACTACTGTCCCATCAGTCTGACAAGCCTGATCTGCAAGGCCATGGAACTTATGAACAAAGACATTGTCAACCTTCAAACACTGGACCCCACCCAGTTTGGGTTCGTGAAGAGCCGATCTTGTCTCCTGAACCTGATTGACTTCATCGAATCAGTCTCCAGAGCTGTGGACGAGAGTAAGGCGGTCCACACAGCCTATCTGGACATCGCCAAGGCCTTAGACACCATCCCCCACTCTGAAATCACAGATAAACTTACTAAGCTGGGCATTAATCCCTACATCACTCGATGGGTTGCCAACTGGCTTACTGACAGAACCCAGACTGTAAAAGTAGCAGACTCCAAATCCAGCTCCAGACAAGTAACAAGTGGAGTACTTCAGGGTTCAGTCCTGTGACCGCTCTTGTTTGGCATCTACTTCTCTGAAGTACAGGCCAACACTAAGGGACTCTGGCTAACAAAGTTCGCAGATAACTGCAAATTGGGAGCCATTATTGAATACCCAAATTATGTGGATATGCTACAAAAGAGCCTTACAGAAACAGATACATGGTGCCAGAGCCATGGGCTCAAGCTCAATGCCAAGAAATGTATAGTTATTCCCTTTGGGAAAAAAAATGTACCCAGAAATTACCACATAGGTGGTAGTACACTAAACACTGAAAGTGTGATAAGAGACTTAGGGACACAGGTGGACAGTGGTCTCACCTTTGATAACCACATTGCCACAACAGTCAGGAAATCCTTCTATGTGGCACACCTCATCATTAAGGACTTTTCATACAGACAAAAGGAGGTCATTGTCCCACTGTACTCATCCCTCATTAGACCCATTATAGAATACAACGCCCTGTTTGGTATGTACCTCTCAAGACATCTGCAACAACTGGAAAGGCCGCAGAAATACCTCACTAAAAGAATCACAGGCCTAAAGCAGATGCCCTATGCTGGCCGTCTAAAAAAACTCCAGCTATACTGTCACATAATGTCTACTCAGAGGCGATCTCTGCTTAACATACAAGGCCATGTCAAACCCTGAGCTGTTGGACATGCCACACTTAAAGAAATCCAAATCCCTCAGAGCCATACGTTCCAGGCATCTAAACCTTGCCATCACAATGAACAAAACATGCTGGAAGGATAGGTTTCTGACCCAAAGACTCCCCAGACTCTGGAATAGACTGCCCATACATGTCAAGCAGAGTGCCTATTTGGCTCTCTTCAAAATGAACCTTGACGATTGGATAGAAGATAGGAAATTCACCCCAGGGATCACGTCAGTCATCCTGCTAGACAGGGGTTCAGAGAAGTAAATATTATGGCAAGAACTAGCCAGGGAATTGTTATGGCTAGGCTTGTATAGGCACTTGGGCCAATAGCCTAATACCAGCCTATGAACATTAGTCTGCACTGTTACACATGCTGCACTGTAAGTACTTCAAACTTGGCAATCAGGTTAATCTAAAAGATTAAAAAATCCTAGGTCTCTAGAAATGGTCAGAGGATGCTGAATGTCAACTTGTTTTGTATGTTTAATAGTATTAAGTAGAATATACTTTGTCTTATGGCCTCTGTACAATTAATGTCAAAGGTGATGAAGATCACCAAAAAATAATGCCCGACAGGGTAGGCATTACAGGGAAATAGGTTCATAGGTAGGTACTAGGCCATCTGCCCAAATCATTTATAAGCCTAGCCAGAATGTGTTGGCTTTCGCCACCCCATTAGATTAGTTCCCTGTGCCTCTGTCCAGCAGAGCCATTGAAGTGATCCCTGGGGTAAACTTTCTGTTTCCCATCCACTTGTCAAGGTTTCTCATGAAGAGGGTTAAGCGAGGAGCTCTGCCTAATTTAGATTGGAATCTTATTCCAGAGCATGGGAAGTCTCTGGGACAGGAATCTATCCCTCCAGCACGTCCTATTTATTGTTGTGGTGAGGTTTAGATCCCTGGAGCATGTGGCTCGAGGGGATACGGTTTTCTTTAGGTGGAGCATGTCCATCAATTCTGGGTTGGACATGGCTTTGTATGACAGGCAGAGATCACCTCTGAGTAGGCGGTATGCAACCGAGTACAGCTGGAGTTTCTTCAGTCGAACTGCATAGGGAATCTGCTTGAGGACTCTGATCCTCTTGGTGAGGTACTTCTGTGTTTTTTCCAGTTGTTGCAGGTGTCTTGTAAGATACATCCCAAATGGGGCACTGTACTCTATGATGGGTCTGATGAGTGATGCGTAGAGGGGCCCAATGACCTCTTTCGATCTGGATGCAAACCCTTCTGTGATTAGGTGGGCCACATAGAAGGATTTTCTAACCACTTTGGAAATATGATTACCAAAGGAGAAGTTACTATCTATTGGGGTCCCAGATCCCTTATTATGTCTTCCGTATTTAGGGGGCTACCACCTATGTGGTAGTTTGTAGGTACTTTGTTTTTTCCAAAGGGGATGACTATGCACATTTTGGCATTTAGCTTGAGGCCATGGTTTTGACACCAGGTATCTGTCTCAGTGAGACCGTTTTGGAGGATGTCTGTGTCAGCAGGAGAGTCAATTATAGCCCCTAGTATGCAGTCGTCTGTGAACCTGGTCAGCCATAGTCTTCCTGTGCTTGCCTGTACCTCTGAGAAGTATATACTGAACAGGAGGGGTCCTAGGACTGAGCCCTGGGGAATGCCACTTGTAACCGGTTTAGAGTCAGAGTGAGACCTAGCTCCCACAACTCTCACCATGTGGGTTCTGTCCATGAGGCAGTTGGCAACCCATCTCATGACGTAGGGGTTTATGTTCAGGCTGGGGAGCTTCTCTATAATACCCGAGTGGGGAATGGTGTTAAAGGCCTTTGCGAGGTCTAGGTAGGCTGTGTGGACCACCTTTCCTTCGTCTATAGCCTTGGTAACTGTCTCAAAGAAGTCCACCAGGTTTAGGAGGCATGATCTGCTCTTAACAAAGCCGAACTGGGTAAGGTCCAGTGTTTGGAGGTTCCCAATGTCTCTGTTAATGAGATCCAAGATGATGCGCTCCATAGCTTTGCAGACAAAGCTAGTCAGGCTTATAGGGCAATAGTTCCCAAGGTCTGTTGTGGCTCCACCTTTGAGGAGCGGAATAACCATTGCTGTGCGCCACTCTGTGGGCACGTAGCCTGTGGAGAGGCCGAGTTTAAACAGTGTGTTTAGGTGAAAGGTTAGTTCATCTTTGAAATCATGTAGGATGCAGCCTAGGACACTGTCCGATCCCACTGATGCTGTGTTTTTGGCTTTAGAGAGGGCTGTTTTAACCTGAGTGTCTGTGATTTCAGGGGCACTACATTTTTCTGGTATAGTTATGGGCCCTTTTGGGGGTAAGAAGGGGGTGAAGTTTGCATTGCACCTGTCTGCCAGGATGTTGACTATATTGGTCGGTTCAGTATAACTTGTGCCATTCTGCACTAACTCCGAGCAGATTTGAGAATTGCCACTTAGATTCTTGACATAGCTTAAGAATGCCTTGTGGCTATCTTTGGAGTCCATAGTAATTTTTCTTTCGAAGCTAGCCTTGGATGATTTTATGAGAGAATGTAGTTTCTTGCTGATACTGATCAGGGATGTCTTCCCTTCTTGGGATTTTACTCTTTTTTGTACTAGTTTCCTCCTTCTATTGTATAGCTTGTTTATGGCAGGGGTCCACCAGACTGGTTTTCTTTTCTTGGAAGAGTGAGTCTTGGTTTTGTTTGGGATAGCACGACCCATGCATTCTTGTAGGTGCCCGTAGAGTTCATTAGTAAAGGATTTTGCAGCTTGGACAGCGTTATCCTTTAGCATGGGGGCTTTGAAACTTCCCACCTCGGTCTTAAGTAATGTGGTTTGCTTTTGAAAAGATTTTCATGGTGGCTTCTTTGACCGGGGGTGGTGGCGGAATGTGGATATTCAGAGTGATTAGTTTATGGTCAGATCTAACCAGTGAGGGGTTGACCTCCGGTGTGGAACACCAGTCGCCCATGTTGGTGATGACCAGGTCCAATATGTTGTCACCTCTGGTGGGGGTGTTGACCAGTTGATCCAGGGCATTTGAGTTTATAAATTCTAGGAAATGTTGGGCAAGGACTCCCTGTACTTGAGTAGTTCTCCCAGTTAATGTTTGGGTAAGTGAAATCACCCAATTTCAGGGTGTTTGGTAGGACCTTTATGTTTCCCAGTGTTTCCAGGAATGCAGAGTGGGGGTCCTGGTACATGGTGGGTGATCTGTAGCAAGCTATAATTTGAATAGCAGTTTTTCCCATTGTTAGTTGCACGTGGATGATCTCTGAAGGATTGTGCTGTGCCACTTGGAGGTGTGGGTATCCTTGATGAATATGGACACTTCCCCACCTTTTGTATTTCGGTCCGGTATTTGTAGCCAAAATGTATAGTATGAGTTGTAGCTTGGTGGTGCTGGGGTGCTCTCTGGAGCCTTAAACCAGGTTTCTGTTACTGCACATATATCGATTTTCTCCATACTGAGGAGTCCCTCGAGTGCATGCATTTTGAGGTTTAGACTTCTGGCACTGAGTAGCATTACCCTCAGTTTTTTTGTTACTTGTGCAATTTACAGTGGTGGGTTTGTCTTTTGAGCCTTGCCTAAAAAAGGCACTATGGGGCGGCAAGAACCTTAGCCAGTATTCAAAAGCTTAAGGGTGACAGGTGCAAGCCGTCTCTAGCAAAGCAGCATGGCTTGTCTAGCATGTCATGCCAGGCTGACAGACACTGGATCCCCTTTGAATGACACCAGAAGCTTAGCCAATTGTTGAAATTGATAATTTTTTCTCTTTACCGTGGTATCATTCTTGGTGAGGGCAGGGTGCTACTCAGGGTCAGGGTCATACCGGCCTGGGCTACGTGATCAGAGAGCTCCCTCCATGTCTCTTTTCATGTAGTCCAGGGAGGTACGGCTCAGGTCATTCACACCAACATGAACAATGACAGAGTCATATTTGTACTTGTTCTGGAGTGACCTGAGTGCTTGTGTTACGTGGCAGATCCTGGCAGCCGACAGGCAGCTAACAGTAACCTTTTCCTTGTTCAGCCTAGTGAGTGGGACGTCAGTGTGCCTGACTACAGAGTCACCTATTACTACTGTGTTGGGTATGTTATTTTGCCTTAAGGGTTGTGATTGTGTGGTACACTGGTTTTGTGAAGTATGTGTTTCATGTTTTTTGTTGGGGGGTGGAGGTTGCTTGGATGTCTGCTTTGGAGGTCTCTCTTGTTTTTGTAGATTTTTATTTAGAGACACCGAGTATGTTTTCGTGTATTTATGTGTGTTTTTTGCTGGTGATGGATTCATAAGTCTATGTGAGACTGGTGGTGTAATGCAAGTAATTCCCTTCTCCTCTTGGGTTGAGCAAGCTTATCCTCCAGTTTGGCTGTGTAATTGCATCCCTCGCATGTATTAGTGTTTGGTGGGAGGAGGAGAGGGTTGTCTGTGTACATAAGGCAATTGTAACATTGCCTCAAAATGCCCAGATTCACCAGTTGGACAGGAGAGTACACCTGAAACTGCCCTTTGGACAGGCCTGGATAGGTACAGTGTACTATTTTACTGATTGGCTGGTAAGGTTGAATAGAGAGCCTTGTCCTCTACAGTCTAGGGGGGTGTAGTGCTAAGGTTTATTAGTGCTTGATATGAGTTTTGAGCAAGTGCCAGGATGAGAAGTGAATGTTTTGAGAGTTTAAGTTAAAAGTTTGTCTAGTTCCAAGCTAACTGGCGTTGCCTGGCGTGCAAATGCGGGTTTTATAGAAGGGAAATGAAAGAGATAGAAATTAGCCCAAAATGGCCAATAAACTATTAATTTCTGGGCTGAAACCACTCCTCCAGGGACAGATAGGCTGCACAAAGCTCCTCTCTCACAGTGAACTGAGAAACTTCCTTCTATCCAAGTAAGGTATGGGCAAACACAGAAACTTGTAACACAGCCCTGAATTCAGTACTAACCTGAAAACTGGACTATACTAGCTTAGAAAGGCGGAAAAACAAGTATTTTTTTGTTTGTTTTTTTCAGAAAATAAAGCAGATACAATAAAAAAAAACACTTTAAATGCACGGAAATGACTATCACACGAGTGTGTAGCCTACAACAGTTAAAAAGGTAATTTAAAGACAAAAACGACTTTGTTAAAGTGCAGGCAGTAAAATAAGTACAATATGTAGCTGAAACAAGCTTTTTAAATCACAGAAACTCTAGAAAATCGGCGTTTTAAGCAAAATTAACTAAAGGCAGCAAGAAAATGCAGAAAAATGACACTTAATCACTTCAAAATCTCTCCTTTGTCTCTCTGCTGCTGCAGAACTCTGCAGGGCACCAGGGAGGAGATTGCTGAGCTGTATACTACCGCAAAAAACTCACAAATGCAGGTTTAAAGCAGGGAAATAAAATAGATAGAAATTAGCCCAAAACGGCCAATAAACTACTAATTTCTGGGCTGAAACCACTCCTCTAGGGACAGATAGGTTGCTCAAAGCTCCCTCTCTCACCGTGAACAGAGAAACTTCCTTCTATCCAAGTAAGGTATGGGCAAACACAGAAACTTGTAACACAGCCCTGAATTCAGCACTAACCTGAAAACTGGATTATACTAGCTTCGAAAGGCGGGAAAACAAGTACTTTTTTGTTTTTTTTTCAGAAAATAAAGCAGATACAATAAAAAAAACACTTCAAATGCACAGAAATGGCTATCACACACCAGTGTGTAGCCTACAACAGTTAAACAGGTAATTTAAACACAAAAATGACTTTGTTAAAGTGCAGGCAGTATAATAGGTACAATATGTAGCTATGGGCAGCTACAAAAATGCATGGTTCGTGCCATCCCAAGCAAAACCAAGACTCACTCCTCCAAGAAAAGGAAACCAGTCTGGTGGACTCCTGCCATAAAGTAGCTATACAGTAGAAGGAGGAAACTAGTACAGAAAAGAGTAAAATACTATGAAGGGAAGACAACCCTGATCAGTATCAGCAAGAAACTATAATCCCTCATAAAATCATCCAAGACGAGCTTTGAAAGAAAAACTGCCAAGGACTCCAAAGATAACCACAAGGCATTCTTTTGTTATGTCAAGAATCTAAGTGGCAATGCTCAGATCTGCTCGGAGTTCATGCAGAATGGCACAAAATACAATGAACCGACTGATATCGCCAACATCCTGGCAACAGGTTCAGCACAAACTTCACTCCCCTCTCACCCCTAAAAGGGCCCATAACCATACCAGCAGAATGTAGAGTCCCTGAAATCACAGACACTCAGGTTAAAACAGCCCTCTCCAAAGCCAAAAACACAGCATCAATGGGACCGGACGGTGTCCCAGGCTGCGTCCTACATGAACTCAAAGACGAACTAACCCCTCACCTAAACACACTGTTCAAACTCAGCCTCTCCACAGGCTACATACCCATAGAGTGGTGCACAGCAACAGTTATTCCGCTCCACAAAGGTGGAGCCACAACACACCCTGGGAACTATCGTCCTATAAGCCTGACTAGCTTGGTCTGTAAGGCTATGGAGCGCATCATCATGGAACTCATTAACAGAGACACTGGGAACCGCCAAACACTGGACCCTACCCAATCTGACATTGTTAAGGGCAGATCATGCCTTTTAAACCTGATGGACTTCTTTGAGTCAGTTACCAAGGCTATAGACGAGGGAAAGATGGTACGCACAACCTACCTAGACCTCGCTAAGGCCTTCGACACCATTCCCCATTCTAGTATTATAGACAAGCTCACCAGCCTGAACATAAACCCCTACATCACAAGACGGGTTGCCAACTGGATCACGGACAGAACCCACGTGGTGAGAGTTGCGGGAGCTAGGTCCGACTCTAAAGCGGTTGCAAGTGGCATTCCCCTGGGTTCAGTCCTAGGACCCCTCCTGTTCGGCATATACTTCTCAGAGGTACAGGCAAGCACAGGAGGACTATGGCTGACCAAGCTCGCAGACGACTGCAAATTAGGGGCTATAATTGACTCTCCTGCTGACGCAGACATCCTCCAAAAGGGTCTCACTGAGATGGATACCTGGTGTCAAAATCATGGCCTCAAGCTAAATGCCAAAAAGTGCATAGTCATCCCCTTTGGAAAAAAACAAAGTACACACAAACTACCACATAGGTGGTAGTCCTCTAAATACAGAAGACGTAATAAGGGATCTGGAGACCTAAGTAGATAGTAATCTCACCTTTCATAATCACATTGCCAAAGTGGTTAGAAAATACTTCTATGTGGCCCACTTAATCACAAAAGGGTTCGCATCCAGATCAAAAGAGGTCATTTTGCCCCTCTACGCATCACTCATCAGACCCATCATAGAGTACAATGCCCCATTTGGGATGTACCTTACAAGACACCTGCAACAGCTGGAAAGACCACAGAAGTACCTCTGCAAGAGGATCACTGGCCTCAAACAGATGCCCTATGCAGCTCGACTGAAGAAACTCCAGTTGTACTTGGTTGTTTACCGCCTACTCAGAGGTGATCTCTGCCTGACATACAAGGCCATGTCCAACCCAGAATTGATGGACATGCTCCACCTAAAGAAAACCTTATCACCTCGAGCCACACACTCTAGGGATCTGTACCTCACCACAACAATAAATAGGATGTGCTGGATGGATAGATTCCTGTCCCAGAGACTTCCCATGCTTTGGAACAAGATCCCAATGTACATTAGGCAGAGTTCCTAGCTAACACTCTTCAAAAGAAACCTTGAAGAGTGGATGGGAAACAAAGTTTTCCTCGGGGATCACTTCAGTGGCTCTGCTGGACAGAGGCACAGGGAACTAATCTAAGGGGGTGGCGAAAGCCAACACATTCTGGCTAGACTTATAAATGCCTTTGGGCAGATAGCCTAGTACCAACCTATGAACCTAAACAAGCTTTTGAAATCACAGAAACTCTAGAAAATCAGTGTTTTAGGTGGAATTAGCTAAAGGCAGCAAGAAAATGCAAAAAAAAATGATACTTAATCACTCCAAAGTCTCTCTTTTGTCTCTCTGCTGCTGTAGAACTCTGCAGGGCACCAGGCAGGAGCTTGCTGAGCTGTATAACAAACTGCTCAAGGATGTTGTGACGTCGGACTTTCATACAAGCAATCTTCATTACTTTCCTGTAATTTCCATCCTAGAGGACATTCCTGTCCTTTGGTTTATAGGTAAGTGGTAGGCAATCAGTCTGCAGACTACTACAAGCTCAGTTATTAACCTGAGGTCAAAATCAAATTTTATACCTTGTATTTGTGAGGTGAAGACTTTAACCATTGTGTCAACCAATCATCCCTTAATAATTTGATTTAATAATTCACTAGTGTCCAGTTCTAGTCCAAACCAGATATTAATAATTTCATATGATTCATAGCTGATTACTAGGTTAACGACCCCATGGGGCTTTTTAAGCTTAGGTCTGCTTCCCAAAGTGAGGATCAAACCCTGTACCTTTTGTCTGTAAACACCTTAACCATTATGCCAACTCCCCAAATGGGAAAATCTATCTACTAAAGTTGTTTTATATTTGTTTTAATATTGGTATGTACATATATTTTTTATATTTTTGATGTAAAAACAGCTCTTACATTTTATAGTTGCTGTAGAATATGTAATTGTTATTGGAAGACATTTTACATCTAAAAATGCATTACGTAAGCATATGATAGTGCCTACACACACACACACACACACACACACACACACACACACACACACACACACACACACACACACACATGCAGACAGTCGCTCACACATTTACAGAAAGATGCACATGTGGGTGCACTCCTGCTCAGCAATTATAGTCATTCGCTTGACTGTGTATACCTCAAATGACTCACTATGGTAAAATAAATGAAAAAATACATACACTGTGAGTATTTCAGCCCCTTCCCAACATACTTCTCAACTGTCCCTGATTTTTGCCCTGTCCACTGAACAAAGTTTAAATTACTGAGGATTATAGTCAGCCACTAATGGCAGACATTACAGTTTCATACTTCCTATTGTTCAGAAACTGGTTGCTGATGTAAAACCTCTTGTTTTATCAAAGTTTTAAGTGAAATTAAGGTAAATTTTAAAAATTGTCCCTAATTTTGGGTCTTAGTCCTTCCTTTACTATTGCCAGGTGTTTATCCTCCCATTACTACTTACTTTGAAGAACTTCCAGAACTGAACAAAGTAAAGAGCTGATGATAAACTCATTGTCACAAACCCACAAGCACTCATAACTATATTACTCTTAGTGTATTTCTTTTTTCCCCAAACTAACTGATTAAATTACTATATCAAAGTGTTCTTTCAACTGACTTCTCAGCTACTTTTGCTACTTGAGATTTTTCTTTTTTATTTACTTATTTTGTTTATTAGATGCTTGACAAATTTTGCACATCTAGTGAGCATAAACAAGATGGTGGATATTTGGAGTTGCTTTTTATTGGGCTTTAGCTGTACATTAATACCCTGCTGGATGATGTTTATTATCCAATAGGGAACCATTTAAAATTTAACCTGTTTTCTAAACAAAAATAAAGCTACTGGCATAACTTTATCAACTGAATTCGTAATTTGGAAAAGCCTTTTTCAGTTACAAATATTTCTGAATTCAATCTGCCAAAATTGTTTGTAAAGGAGATCCAATGCACTTGCTTTATTCTTAAAAGAGTCTTCTGGGAAAGTAAAAAGAGTACTTGTATTAGGAGTGTGGTTTGTTCATGTAAAGCTGTAGGGTCATTTTTTTTAAACAAGTGCAAATGACAGATGTGTGCATGCTCACCATGAGTTGATCAGGGACATCTGCAACAGACAAAACACACTGGTATATCCAAGCACGTACATAAAATTGCAATAGCGCAGGGATGGAAAAGCATGATACACTGGAAGAATACAAGGTAAGAGAGAAGAAGAAGTTGTATAGTAAGAGTACTAAAACAAAGTGGACAAGAGAAAAAAAAAGAAAACCGAAAGTGCATGGAAAGATTAATATGGGAGGGTGAACTGATTTATATACATTTAGTGAAACATATTATATCTGATGGGAGTTATAGGAATTCACTCATATGTAAAATTTGGGGGCATCAACTGGACTGCAGGAGTTTTTATTTTTTTCCCCTGTGTCTATTTACTGACTTGATTGCTGACAGATAAACCCCATTCCCATTAGTGTCAAGGACATTCATTCCTCCTATAGAATATCCACAGCACAGGGGAAACGGCCATCATGCATGCAGTCATACATACACAGTGTGTGCCCTTAATTGCATCTACTGATGCAGGTTTATGACGGCATTGCTAATGGATAAAACCCCCACTAAGGGTTGATTAACATGGACACTTGCATTAAAGTAACTCCCTCTCCTTTCTTGTGCAGTGCTACACGGCAATGAAGTCTACCATTACCAGCTTATAAAACCAGTCTCACATCCCCCAGACATGTGTCTTTCTTTTACCTGCAAGTATCCATTTGCTGGAGGTAGAATGACAGATTGGGACCAGCCCTCCCTTTCCCCCAAGGGCAGGTGAGTCAACACTGGCTGCTTGCTCACATACTTCACCTTTCATCTCCTTCAGCATCCAAGCTGCTTTTCAATCATAGGTCATCTGGATCACAGACAGGGCTTTATCATTTTAAGCCACAGTGTCACATACATACATATCAGCATAGTGGTGGATGGTCCCTTTAAATTTGCTAGCACAGATGGGCAATACAACATAGTGGTGGATGGTTTCTTTAAGGATACTTACCCAGAAACAGGCAAGGAGGTTAAAGTTAATAAGGGACAGCTGCACACCGGGATATTTAAAGCCCAGTGGCCTGATGCAGAGGAGAATCATGACCTTTGGGTCTGAACAGGACTCTGGAAGGACTCTAAATGGAGTTACATATAACAGAAGGAAAAATGAAAGGAAACTAGAAGCCATTCCAGTGACAGAAGGAATGTCAATCACTTACAAGAAAAGACAGATGGATTTATCCCTGTCTGTATAGAAGGAAAACATATTTGCTTTCTGTCTGTTGAAAGAAAGTACAGTTGCATACCTACCATAAATGTAGATGTTCGAGTGTATTCACTGTTGCAGTCATTACACTTGGGTTATCCTGCTGGCAGGCTACCCGCAGTCGGCCTGAATTCCAAAGTCTAGGTCCGGCGTCAGTTGCTGTCGCCTCTTCCCTGATGTCAGTGCTCCAGGGGTATAAAAGATGCAGCTGACACCATTTTCTTCAGTTTTTCTTGCCCCAGATGTCAGGTGCCCCCAAATTGGTAGGCTGAAAATTATGCCAATAAAGTATGCATGCACAAAAATAAACATTTCCTTCATCTACAAGCAAATATACCACATAGGTTGTATAGGATAGAGAAGTACAGATAAGTCCCAACAAAGAAAAGGGAGATGGTGGGTGGGTAACCTGGACTGTAACAACAGTGAATACACTCGAACATCTACATTTATGGTAGGTACACAACTGTACTATGTTCATCGTGTTTCACTGTTGCAGTCATTACACTTGGGTTAAATCCCAAAGCTGAGGTTGGGTGGCTGGGTCTAAATAGGATTAGGAGAGTCTAAAAGGCCCTGCAGAACTGCAGTGGCAAAGCCTGCTCTGGATTTAGAATAGAGAGGTAAGTGGTAGTGCCTGGTGAAAGTGTGCACTGAACTCCAAGTTGCAGCCTCTAAAATGTCTTTGGTTGGTACTCCTCTGAGGAAGGCTGCTGAAGTGGCTGCTGCTCTCATTGAGTGAGGCCTAATGCCCTTAGGCACTGATTTGCCATGTTGTGAATAGCAGAAACGAATGCAGTGGCCTATCCATTTTGAAACAGTCTGCTTTGAGATAGCCTTTCCCTGTGATCCTGCAGCATATGCTACTAAGAGTTACTCAGTTTTTCTGAAAGCTTTAGTTCTGTCCAAGTAGAAGAGTAGCTGTCTGTGTATGTCCAAAGAATGCAGGAGTCTCTCACCCTTATTTTGTGGGTTTGGATAAAAGGTAGGCAAATGAATGGTTTGGTTAAGGGCCATGCTGGACATTACCTTATGCATAAATGTCGGGTTCATCCTCAGAGAAACCCTGTCTGGATGGAAAATGATAAAAGGTTCCACAGCCATAAGTGCCTGTAACTCTGAGACTCGTCTTGCAGAGGTTATTGCTAGGAGCAGAGCTGTTTTCCAAGATAAGAACTTTATTTCAGTTGTATTGGCTGGCTCAAAAGGCGGCAGTGTGAGTTTTTCCAAGAAATAATTGAGGTCCCATGCAGGTATTGGTGCTCTCCTTGGAGGTCTTATGTTTTTGGCCCCTCTGAGGTACTGTCTTAGCAACGGATGTGAAAAAATAGGTGGTTCCGTATTGTAATGAGCTGAAATGGCAGAGGCATGAATTTTAACTGATGAAAAGTATATGCCTTTGCCCAGCATCTCAGTTAGGTATTGTAAAATCTGAGGAATATTTGGTACAAACATGTCAATTCCTTATGCCTGGTTCCAAGCACATAATCTTTTTCCATTTTTCTGCGTAAGATTTTCTGGTACTGGGCCTCCTGGCCTCCAAAATAACATCCATCACTGCTTTAGAGAGAGGTGTGTTCTGAATGGCTACATTATCCGCCATGCTGCCAGATTTAGGGTTCTGAGTTGGCTGTGCAGGATCTGATTGTTTCATTGGGTCAGTAAAGGAGGAATTAGAGGCAATGTCCAGGCTGGGCCTTGAGACAAGCTCTTTAGGATTGGGTACCAGTACTGGCGGGGTCAGTCTGGAGCAATCAGAATCATTCTTGGTGTCTCTTGTCTGACCTTTAGGAGTACCTTGGGGAGAAGAGGCAGAGGAGGAAAGGCATAATACTGTTAGGGTTTTCCAGCTGAATGATAGAACATCCACTTTCCATGCTTGCTTGTGATACGTCCTTGTGCAGAATCTCTGTAGTTGGCAGTTGTGAGGGGAGGCAAATAGCTCTATGTCTGAGCATCTCCATTTCTGTATTATCATGCTGAAGACTTGTGGATCCAGTTTCCACTCGTGGGGATCCGTGAGGTTTCTGCTTAGTTCATCTGCCAAAGTATTTTTCTTTCCTGGCAGGAATTGCGCTTGCAGATGTACTTGATAAGTCAATGCTGTGTCCCAGAAAGTCATGGCTTGTCTGCAGAGGGGGTAGGAATAAGTGCCTCCCTGTTTGTTTATGTACCACATGACTGTAGTATTGTCCGTCCTTATCAGTAATTGTCCAGGCTGGAGTAGATCCTTGAAAGCTGTCAGGGCATTCTGAACAGCTAGCATCTCTTTTTGATTGATATGAAGATGCCTTTGGCTTGTGGGCCATGTGCCCTGAATACATTTTCCTGCCATGTGGGCCCCCCAGGCATAATCTGAAGCATCTGTTGTTATTGACTGCCTGGCTGTGGGTAGGGTGAATGGCTGTCCCTTGCTGTGGTGACAGTCCTGTGCCCACCATCGAAACTCCTGTTGCAGGCAAGGAATGAGGGTAATTAATGTTTCCAGGCTGTGACAATGTTGAGTCCAAATACTTTTTAGATACCACTGTAGTTTCCTCATATGCAGTCTGGCATATGGAATTAGCAGAATGCAGGATGCCATGAAGCCCAAAAGCCTGCAGAATTTTTCTTGCAGATAACTGGGTCTTTGTTGCCAACATTTTGAAGTAAGAAGTCAGTTGCCTTTGTTTGTCTGGCGTGAGATAAGCCATCTGGGCAGTTGTATTTAAGCTTGCACCCAGGAATATTATCTCTTGAAAGTATACTAGTTTTGATTTCTTTTCGTTTACTGTGTACCCTAGGCAACTTAGTAATCTTTTTACAAACGCCAGATGCTTTAGTAGAATGTCCTTGTTCTCTGCTTGAATAAGGCAGTTGTCCAAGTAAGGATATATTTGAATTCCTCTTTGTCTGCAAAATGCAATTACTGGTGCCAGGCATTTTGTGAAGACCCTGGGCGCAGTAGATAAGCCAAAGGGCAGTACAGAGAATTGGTAGTGCATTGAGCCAGCTGTGAATCTGAGGTATCTTCTGCAAGATTGTCTGATTGGAATATGCAGGTATGCCTCTTTTAGGTCCAAAGTTACAAGCCAAGCCTTCTTGCCGAGCATGGGCAGAAGCTGCTGCAGAGTCAACATTTTGAATTTTGGAACGTCCAGAAATGTATTTAGAATAGACAGGTCCAGTAATGGTCTCCAGGCTTTGTCTTTTCTGGGTACAAAGAAGAGTCTCGAGTAAAATCCTTGTCCCTGCTCTTGCCGTGGTACTTGCTGAATAGCCCTCATGTCCATGAGGGATGAAACTTGTTTTTGTGCCTCTGCCCATTGATTGTGTGGCAGGTCTGGCATAACTTTTGCCCTTGGCAGGGTGTGAAAGTGGAACCTGTAGCCCTAGGACACTATATTCAAGGCCCATTTGTCCTGGGTGATCATGTGTCAATTTTGAGAAAAAAGTGCTAGTTTTCCCCCTAAGGGTGCTGCCAAAAGATAAGTGCTTGGTGCTGGCAGAGGAAAGTCATTGGGACTGTTTCCTGTAAGGCTGTGATTTGACTTCTCCGCTTTTGGAGTTAGAAGCACCCCACTGTTTAGGCCTGTATGAGCCCTGGGGCTGGGATCTGCCTCTGGGGCTTCTTTATCTGCCTCTTTGTGGCCTGTCTGACACTGGAAAGGACCAATTCTTAGTAGGCCAGTTCCTGCTAAATCTGGGTGGCTGTACCTGTAAGAAATCCTTTACTGTTTGCATAGATTTTGCTTTGTCCTCCATTTTCTTCAACACCTCCTCTACTTTAACACCAAATAAGGTATCATGCTGTAATGGAGCATCTAATAATTTTGCTTTAACATGATCAGACAGATTCTGTTCCATCAACCAAGCATGCCTCCTAATGACAGAACCCATAACTGCAGCCCTGAAAGAGGCCTTCAGAGAATCAAAACCACATTGCAATGTATGCTTTCCCACTTGTTCAGTTGCATGCAATAAATCCTGCATTTCCTTATTTTCTGCACAATCAGAATTTGACATTTTCTGTTTTAACAGTGACATTAAGTATTGCTGATATTTAAGCATATTAAATTGACAATTTAAAGCCCTCACAGCCAAAGTAGCAGAAGTGTAAACCTTTTTTCCCAATCTGTCTAGTGCCCTTGAATCTCTATCAGCGGGGATAGGGTTTTTTGCAGTAGAAGTCTTGACCCCTTTGGGACCCTGAGAAATAGTTTCTGGGTCAGCAGCTGGGTTTTTATAAAGAAATTTATGTGAATCTGGAACCCTGTAGTATCTGTCTGGTTTAACAGGGGCAGGAGGTAAAGAGTCAGGAGAAAGTCCGGACTCTGAAAATACATCGTCTACAATGTCTAACACAGGAGGAATACCCAAAGGCCTGTGCTGAGGTAGTAAAAGAAAATCTCTAAGCCTTTTCTTAGATTCTTAGTCGTGGCTCTCCCAGTGGAAGTGCTCCCTCATGGTATGCAGGGTTTCCCCAAAAGAATAATCCTCAGGCGATGAGGCTGAAAGGATAGATTCTTCAGCATCAGAATCCTCATAAGGAGGAAGAGAGTATTCCTGTTCAGAATAGTCGTCAGAGGAAATGGAAACCTGATCTGAAGATTCATATTCTGTCTCTTGCCTAGGCCTCTTGTCAGGAGGGGGATGGGAACCCCTGATAAAGGTGATTAGGTCTTTGGCCATTTTCAGCATCTGTTTTTTAGGCATGGTAGTCCATCCTGGAGAATGCTATACTTGTTTCATTGTCTTTAGAACTGCTGTAGTCTTTGCTTTGGAAGCAGAAGTAGGCTTTACATATAACAATGTAGGTCTGAAAACACCCTCAGTAGCCGATGCCTGCTCAGCGGCTCCGGACCCATCTGAGAGAAAAGTTTCCGAGTGTCCAATACCCTGAGTATCCAGAGGCCTAGCTGGCTCCATGTGGGAGTCGTCAGCTGCCTGTGGCTCTGAGATAGCGGGCACCAGGGGCTGCGAAAGCGCCTCACTGAGAACCGGCGACTGGCTTAGCGGAAGCCTCATCATCGGATTAGGACCTCAGACGCCTGTCCTTTTCTTTTTCCTTGCGCTTTTTATAAACTCCGGTTGCCGGCTGTTCTGACGGCATTATATATTTGAATCTTCGGCCAAAGTAATGAAAGGCAAAATCGTACCGACGCTTAATAGTGCGTTGGTTAAATCTAGCACAAAACCGACAGCTGGCAACGTTGTGATGAGGGCCTATGCAAGAAAAACAGTAAGAATGAAAATCCTTATGAGGTATTTGCTTCCCACAAGAAATACAATTGTTAACTTTTTCTGACATCGGACTGGAGCAAGAAAAAAGTTTCCCCAACGGGGTACTTAACTTTAATGAAGACTTCGGATCTGAAATTCGGTTTTGAAAATCTAAGGAGTCGGCCGACCGCCACTTGCAAACTGCTTTTGCTTCGGGCACCGCGTGGCAAGAAAGACTGAAGAAAATGGTGTCGGCTGCATCTTTTATACCCCTGGCGCACTGACGTCAGGGAAGAGGCGACAGCAACCGACGCCGGACCTAGACTTTGGAATTCAGGCCGACTGCGGGTAGCCTGCCATCAGGATAACCCAAGTGTAATGACTGCAACCGTGAAACAGGATGAACATCTGTAAAGGAGAGATGCTGTATTGTTTTTGAGTTCTCTAAGTATTGCTCATATATTTTTATATAATATATATATATATATATATATATATATATATATATTATATAATCGATTCAATAATATATATATATATATATATATATATATATATATATATATATATATACATACATACACACATATACACATACATACATATATAATTACCTAATCGATTCAAACGCTGTTAAAACTTTGTATGAGCTTTAAAATTTTATCTATTATTCTTATTTTTATCTATTATTCTTATGTTTATTCAAAGTATGTATGTATGTTATTTCATTGTGGAGCTTTTCTCCCCGGGCCTCCACTGAAAATGGGTACTTTTGACCCAGTGGACCATCCCTAGCCCATTTGATTATAGAAACACCTCTACTTAAAAATACAGTTAGGGAAATAGCAACAGAAACAGAGGAAGGTAGAAAGGGGCCTCATACCAAAAGAAAGAGAGTAACCTGAACAGGTTACCACCCATTACTAAGGTAGTCCAGGGGGGTAACCCCCCGCCTTCTTTAGTAATAGGTGTTAACCCTAAGTCTAGCTGCCCCTTCCCCCAACCCTAACCCTACATCTTAAAGTCATTAAAACCTTCCTGCAACAATGCTACCCTACTACTATTCAGATAAATTTGAGACTAGTGCTACAGGAGTTTTTAGTTTTAATACTGGAAGAGGATATAGTTTTCCTGTTTCGATATTACTGTGTTCACCCCCCCTCCCCAATACTGTGAATGATCAGACTTATTTTGTTGATGTTTTACATTCGACACTAGGGCAGTTCAGTTATACACAATACACCTATATATATATATATATATATATATATATATATATATATATATATATATATATAGATAGATAGATCAACTACGGGATTGCACAACAGTGTGGAAAGGGGAAATTCCATGTTTTTTATATTCTGAGTTTTAGATTTTGCTACAGCAACAGCTTTTAGATATTTTGACTTTAGATTAAATAAATGGAACCCATCTATATTATATAGCCAGACTTAACATGAAGACAGCATGGCTCAGTCTGAACAGAGGACTTATTTAACTTGGCCTTAACATGGCCTTAGTGCGAATTTCCTTCTTAGATTCAAGCCACTAAATATTTTGAAGATGTACTGGTGGTTAGATGAGCACTACTGAAGACTGCCAGCCATCAGGTGAATGTGGCATCTTTCCATAATGCTGGATCATCTAATATTTAGACTGGAAATGCTATTCAGGAAGCCAAAATATGAAGGTCTTGAAGCCAGACTCTTTGGAGCCACTCTGAGATTATGAAGATTACTTGTGGACTTTCTCTGGGCTATTTTGCCAGAAAACAAGACATCAGTAGAAATGGAAGAAGGTATACATCTCCTTTCTCTTAATTTATTGGCAAGATGTATATTAATCATTTTCCACCCCTTGCTCTGATTGTTCTTCTTTTGACTTTTCCCAGTTAGGGGTCGCCACAGCAGAACTCTGGTCTGCTAATGATTGGCAGTAGATTTTTTTTACGGGTGCCGAGGTTCCAGCTCGATGCCCAACCTTCAGCGAGGGCACACCCATTCTACGCATGTCTTTCGAACGCCACTCGACCGCGGGGAGGACATGTAGACTCCACACAGAAGGAGCTCCAGCTGAGAATCGAACGGGACAACCTCTTGCTGTAAGGCAACAACACTATCGCTGCACCTCCACCCCTTGCACTGACGAATGGAGAAAAAAATTGCATTCAAACATATGACCAAAGCCCTTAAAAGCAAGATATGCTTACATAATACTGCAAGGAAACATCAGAATCCCATAGTTTCACCACACTCTGTGACTCATTTCCTCAACTGAGAGAAGACTAGTGCTAACCAGTCAGTGGGAACAAGGACAGCTACTTTCATGGTAAAAAAAAATGATCTTTCTAGTTAAACTATAAACTACTGGAAAGACACACAATGTATTCTTATCATAATCAGGTAAAGATGCCACTGCTACTCATACTTACACGTGTTCAAAGTTTCTTTTGTTCCCTTCCCATCTACTTCTCACTGTTTACTAAGTCCATCTATATTAATACTCCATGTCAGAAACTCTCCCTCAGCTGCTGCAAAAAGGCAAAATTCAGTACTGATAATACTACAAGATACCCTGAATATTTTATCGCATGGAGTGGTACCCAGATACCAGATTTAACTATTTTTCAGTACTTTTGCTGTAGGACAACTGCACATAGCAACACAGCTCATTTTGTAAGCGGTGCTGCTATTCTGCTGCAGATTTCTGGGTTCAGAGTTCAATACTGGCCCCTAGATGTTTTTTGGGAAAAGTTATACATGTTATCTCTGGGTACTCTGGATTCTTCCCACCTCACAAAAGCAAACTAATAAGACAGGCTAGCAACTCTAAAAATAATAATAATAAAAAAATTCATGTCCCAATATTTGTACTGTAGAATTTTCTTTTGAGTCCCCTGTAGAACATTTCAGAGATGTGGTTTCATATATATTTTTTTGCTTTTTAGTTCAATTGCATGGTATATGTGTACTGCTGGGATAAAACCTTCATCCATTACTTTCCTGTGAAGGAAGTTTTAAACATTCTGAGAATTCAGCAAATATACTAAGTCCATTTATTTTGTAGGGCCAGGTCATTACTTAATAGCATTATATGGCAATGCAGTAAAAGTGCAGTTCCTATGCACCGGGAGAACACTCAGACCCCAAGGCCTGATCTATAATTTGAAAAGAAAGAAAGAAAAAGAAAAATGTAAAGTGAGAGAAGTAAGAAGGACTTAATACCGTTTTGGCTAAAAATCTAACTATTTCCTCTGATACTTTTTCAGTAAAAGTATGACCATTTGCAGTAAACTACAGCAAGGAGTAGAATGCATTTAATTAGGAGTAAATGCACTAATAAATATCAGATGCAATGCTGCTACTTTAACAATGACATAAATCAGTGATATGACTGGTGTCACGTGCACATGAAATCATTAGCACAAAATTAATGGGAGCCTAAATTGCTATAAGGCAGAATTATGTAGAGTTTGACCTTTGATAGATGACATCATCTTCATCATTGGCGCATTCTCTGCTTTACTAAGAGTTCATAATTTCTCTGGTGAATATTGTGTATTAGTTTGCTTTTGTACTGTTTAGAGCTTCTCCACTATCATATCTGCTGATCTGATTTTCAGGGAGCCTTAAGTGCAAATGTATATTATTTTTACAAAGTACTCTACATAAGTGAAAATAGCCAATGGCAAAAATTACCATACATAAATGAACCAATTTACACAAATATGTTATTTTAATCAGGGCAACTCCTTAAAGCCGGCATCTAATTTTTACAAAGATCTTGAAATGGTGTCTCTTAACCAGAAAATATGCATTTATTCAATGTCCCAGTGAAGATGAACTCAACCCCTGGTGCAATGAAAGGGCCATATTTACAAGTCTAGAGGCTAAAAGTTAAAAGCAAGCTTACACCATCACAGACTAGCTGGCAAAGAGAGACCCATCACACAATGTCCCTCTTTCATCACCATATGGAGAGTGAAAATTGATCACATTACTACAATGTGACCATTTGTTAAGTAAGCAATGACTGGGCAGTCAAAAGTCATGCTGATACAAATTAGTGGTGTCATCCTCACAGAACTGCATGCTTGCATTTAACCTGTAAAGGCCCAAAGAATGGAAAAATCTGGCTTGTTCAGGTTGAGTTAAGTCTTTCAGAGCATGTTCATAGGTGTGACGATAGGAGGTACTGCCAGAACAACTAGCTGGAATTTTGTAAATAATTATGTCATTTGTGAATATCAAACTGATTTACACAAGATGCTTGTGTTACAAATGTATTAGAACTGTAAGTCATGTGTATATCAAACTGATTTGTACAGATGTTTGTGCTGAAAAGGTATTTGTAAAGTACTTGGTTTGAAATGTTTCCACAGTGTGCCCTACTGGAGAGAACAGAAATGTACATGCATTATTGTTAACTATTTAAATGTAAATGTTTTAATAGAGGAAACTGGAAGACAGGAAGTTAACTTCAGTCCAGAAATATTTAAAATATATGTTACATTAAATCACTTTGTGGGCTAGGCCATAAAGCTGCTATCTCACAGGTTGCAAAGCAGCCAGAGACACAAAGTCTGTACTAGGAAGCTTTCTGTATTGTCTTTGGGGTGAACTAATTACTACTCTGGAAGTGTGGAGGTATGCAATTGTTTCATGACTTCCAGCACCTGCCACAGATCTGAGCAAAAGCCCTTGTGTGTGTATTTTTATAGGTAGGTGCTAAATCCTGCCAGCTTCCAGCAATGGGGGTTTGCATGGGAGCTAGAAGTCAAGTGACCAGAAGTGATGTCATTCTGCAAGCTATCCTGGAAGTAATATTTTAGATAACATTTTGAAAAGTATCTTAGTGAGACTGAGCATTCTGTTTTCAGTCTTGGGTCTGACAACAACAACAACCATTTGCCACATTGTCTGCCTTGCTCCATTAAGTAAGTAGAGAATAGTAATTCTCTTAGATTCAGTCAGAAATATAGTAAAGCTTATTTTAGATATTGTTTTTCTTTATATGTCTGAATCTGTCCTTCAATGTTATTTTAAATATTTCTTGTGATTTTAAACTCTATTACTGTGAATAGATATTTAGTATTGTCTACTTCTTTTATTAAATATACATTTAAACCTTTCATTATGGCTGATCTTTGTAGAGATATTTATGTTTTGAGAGTATTTGCATATTTATTTGGTAACAGTGTGTGGGCCACTCCTAATAGCCTTGCTCTTTGTCAAACTACCATTTGTAATAATATTAACTTCACTTAGTATATTGGGTACCCTTGTAAGGACCTTAAATTAGCTAGCAGGAGTGTCTGGTGGCAGTGATAACCATCTTATAGTCTGGGCAGAAGGGAGGCATAGCTAGTAAACCTGTGCCAGCTTTTCCCAGGTGTGTGTGTGTGTCTGTTTGTCCGCTACTTGGGTTAGGACACAAAGCACTGGTTGGATAGAGAGGGTGCAGGAGAGATCTTGGCTTGGACACTCAGCTGAGATCTCAACTCTGTAGCTGTGCCAGTGGGGAGTCTTACTGAAGATCTGGATAAAGAGGGAGAAACCAGCCCCAGACTGCCTGTGGTTCCCTGTGTGCTCTTAAGGGAAATTGTGCTTGATTGCACTTGATGCAGAGGGCTACATCTGGAGATAGTGTGTGTACCTGCTATCCTCTCAATGAACATTCCCCACAGGTGCCAGTGGTGAGGACTGAGACACCTTGATTACTGGCCCAGAGGTGCAGGGTCGTCACAATAGGCATCTCAGTTCTTCATCAACTAGATTTTCTATTTACTACATCTGGCATGTAACAGTAGAATCAGAACCCAACACAAACCCAACACAAAGAAGATAAGGCTTGTGTGTGACAAAAAAGCAGACAGGGCTGGAAGGATAAATAGGGAAAACCAAGCATACCATATAGATTAATAAAGGACTAAGTACTTGTACTTGATGCACATACTATAAATACATGAAAACTGCAATTTACAGCACTTTATTCTATGAAAACATGTGCATTTATTAAATCCTAGCAAATAGATAAACATTCTGCCCAGAACTCAGCACTGTTAGAAGGCAAATACACGAGTTTGACTTCTTTGTTCACTGGAGGTAAGAGTCCAGAATACCCTTTATGAAGGAGACTGTGCAAACTGAAATGAAGGAGGACTTACTATGGAACAGACTAAAAAAGTCAGTCACCAAGAAACAGGGAAACGATGACACTCCATACTCTTCTGCAAAGCATCCACAATAACAGCAGGATACCTTGTAAAAACACCAGAAACAAAGGTCAGCCTGAAAGTATTATTAGATAGTGGAAGCGCTGACTCTCTAAACAAACCTACAAAACCTCATCTGTGGCTTTTGAACCTTAGCATGCTAGCAAGAATAAACCATGTTTATTGACACCATTCAATGGGCATCTGACAACAAGGGCATGAATGTCTACAGGCTGTCCATTCTAAAATTCATATACCTGATGTGCAGACTTTTGGTGCTTAAATCCTGTAGAGTAGCTCTTTGGTTACTTGTGAATTAGAATAAGTAATGGCAAAGCTACACAAAATTGACCAGCAGCCCCTTGATGTCTGCAAAACTAGGAATATCTGAAAGTAAAGCTCCATACCACTTACCACAAACTTTGCCCCTGATAAATATTAATGAAATCTTTGGCAAGAATGAGCAGGACTCTGGTCATTAGCATCATCAAAACAGCCTTAGCTATCAATGGAAATAAGCACACTATCGTGTTTAGTTCTACAACAAATCCACAAGTTGAAGTGAACTTTGAAAAACTGTCTCTACCAGGAGTTAAAGCAAAAGCACAAGGAATGTACTGTCAGTGGTTTTTAAGGGATGGGATCATAACGAAATACCTGTGGTAAACAATGAGAAGCCATTTGATTAGCCTAGTTCTTACAGGGTTTCCCCTGGTATTGTGGCATGCTTTCCCTTCAGGGACCCTAAATGCAATGGAAGTAAAAGATAGTTATACAACTCTTTAAAAGTGAAGAGAGCTTTCACTAAAGGAAGTTTGCTCTTTACAGGCAGGCACAAACCTATTGACATAGCCCTAGCTGATGTATCAGTGGTCTCAAACATCTGTGTGCAGGATCTTTTCAACATCAATCTCTGTGAGGGACTTAGGAGGGATAAGGGCCTATAGCTTGCCTTTGACCCAATGCACTAAAGAGAATTGGAACTGGCCATGGAGACAAGTAGTTTAAAGAGTGCAGACATGGTTGATGACTAAATATGCATGGCATATTTGACCAGTGCACTAAGCTCCTTGCCTACTGGGAGGTGAGTTGGCCCTTTTGCCATGCACTGGATAGAGGAGATGATAAAAGAGTGCAGTTTAGTACTTCTCAGATTATAGAACTCTTAAGTCTGATAGCTAAAACTGGTCTGCCTTCTTACCAGTTCTACTCCTGAGAGTCTCTCTTTCCAGCCTTGAAATATGGTGTCCCTGTGGAAAAAAACACAGCTTTAACTGTGTGTGTGTGTGTGTGTGTGTGTGTGTGTGTGTGTGTGTGTGTGTGTGTGTGTGTGTGTGTGTGTGTGTGTGTGTGTGTGTGTGTGTGTGTGTGTGTGTGTGTGTGTGTGTGTGTGTGTCTTGGTGGGGGGGAGGCATTATGAGTCTCTGCTGTGGCTGAATCCTTTGTCTCTTAGAGGACTTTCAACTTCAGTCACTTATGATAACAAATAGCTTCATTAAGATGGGCTAAGGCATACCCAATTACAGTCTTAACAACAAAGGCATGGATGGTTAGTTTGCTTAGGGATTTAAGGTTTCTATGACAATGAATACAGACAACACCATTAGACATAAAAATGCTGGGAAGGATCAAAAATGAGTAGTATGCTCAAGCTGGGACTTGCAAAGAGCAGCCATGTGAATGGAATACAGCACTACACCAGTCTAGCTACCAGCTACAAAGGCATTCACAAAACAAGATTATATTGTTTCTTCAAGGATCTAACTCTACCCATTTATCTGCATTCTTTTCCCTGAATATGGTCACAGTCTCACTTAAACAGCATTCTTACAGATTCATAGGTACATACTAGTCTAGCTGCCACTGTGGGGCATTTTAAGTCTAGCCAATTTCTCAATCAGTGATGAGAATCAAACCCTGTATCTTGTGTCTCTGAGATAAGCACCATAATCATTATACCATCCCCAACCTCAAATCCCGTTCTGTGTTTTCTGCAAATAAATTCTTCCATTAACCTTCTTGTCTCTGCCATTGAGCAATAAAGAATTCCATAAAATTTGTACTGTTGATTCATTTAAGGAACCTGAAAAATTTTATAACAATTAATATCCCATTATGTTTTTTAGTAAATATGCTATTCATATGGCCACTCTTTAAGGCACCAAGTAAGCATTAAGCAGTTTTTTTTTAAAACTTCTTTATTAAACATGACATTTTTAAAAAGTGACAGGTACATAAATAGAAGCACAAAAGAACACAAACCATAACATTTCCTTTTGTTATTTTCATGCAGTATATATACACATTTACTTTTTAACAATTTTCATTCATTCTAACATTATATAAAAGTCTCAATTCCTGCCTTCACTTTAATTTCACTCCTCCTAGTGAACATTATTCTGCATGCATTGTTCGCACAAATTCCACTTATTTCTATGTAATTTACTCCTTTCCTTTACTAAAGATCTCATTTTCAGTTCTTTTATCTCCTTTACAACTTTCAGTACTTCAATTATAGCTGGTTTAGATTATGATTCCCATTTTCTAGTAACTGATTTTTGGCAGCTAATATTACACATAGTAAGGCCTAGCTATGTCTTGACTATTCAGATCCTATATCTCAGCTCAAAATAATCATTTCCATACTTATAGCCATTTGCTCCTCCAAAATTTCCAACAAAGTACACTGCAAGGAATTTTTAAAATATTCCAAACTGTTACATTCCCAAAAATCACATTTCTCATTACATCTCTCTTTCCTATCACATCTCCTGCATTTGCTATCTTCCTGTTGAAAAATTCTCAGAAGTCTGCCTGGGGTATAAAAATACCTATGCAAATACTCCCAAGCAAAAATCCTAAACATTCCTGACTTTCTTGCATACATGGGAGCATTACTGATGTGCTCCTATTATTCCTTTGTATGTTGCCTTTCCATTCTATCTTCTCAATCTTTTCTAATCTTCACTGATTAATTCTTATAGCATCATTTTTCCAAAAGAGAAGGTAGAAAAAAGGGGCAAGGTGCAGGTGAAAAGAAAGAAATCAAAATTGAAAGTGAAAGGATTGAAAAACATTGCTGTAAGAAAAAAGAAGAGAAAGACAGATGTTGACTACATGGCTCAAGCTGTGGATTTACAATACCAGCTGGATGAGAATTTAATACACAATGAAAACAGTAGGATTAATAAGACTAATGGTGATGAAGCTCTATCCTTCATAACAATTGATAGAGCAGATATCACTGTATTAGAAGCTGAAAATTCTTCAGAGCTAGCCAGCAAAGATATTCTTGCAATTGGTGATTCAATTATTAGAGAAACCGATACTTACAGTTGCAGAGAAGATAATGAACATCGAATAGTGTTATGCTTGCCAGAAGCAAAAATAGAAGACGTGAGACAAGCCTTGGAACACCTTAATGTACAGAAGTACGGATCTGTTTTCATTCATGTCGGTACAAATTATGTTATCCGCAAGGATTCTCTGACTGTTAGTAGGGAACTAATGGCCCTGTTAGATAATATACCTTCTACTGGTGTTAGGATGCATTTCTCACAAATCACCTATAGAAAGGATAGTCAGGTTACTGTGAATGAAAAAAATTTTGGGGTAAATACCTACATGGAAAAAATGTCCCGTTTTAAAAAAATGGAAATGTGTAGAGCATCCAAGCCTAGTTTTGGGCACACGTGTTCAGACAGGATGGTGTGCATTTGTCAAGGACAGGGAAGAGAATTTTTGCAGCAGATATTTTGCAATATTTGACAAACACTAGGCAGGATTTTTGCCAGTTCGAAAATTTAACAGTTCACAGACAGCAACATTTGATGCATCTCTGATGGCTGTTAATGCTAGGAGCATTACTAATAAAAGTTTTTTTTGTTGGAAAATTTGCTACATTCCCACAAGATTGATGCTGTTATTGTTTGTGAAACATGATTAAAGAACAATGACTGGAAACCAGTTCTGTCATTCTAACATAAAATCAGGGTGAAGGAATTGAAGATAGTTATGATGCCTGTGATTTTTACATGTTCAGTGATAACACCAATACTACAGACTGTGTAACTGTGACAATAAAGACAGCCCTGGAGTATATAACAATCGTTGGAGTGTGTAGATCACCAAGTTAAAGTGCAGATAGCCTAGAGGAATTCATACATTTCTTGCATGAAACACAAGAGGGAAGAATGATATTAACTGAGGACTTAAATTTACCAGAGACAGACTGGAATAATATTGATTCAACAATGTTGGTAAGGAAATTATTCACAACATATATTCAGGTGCAACTGCTTCAGATTGTAAAAAAAAAAAAAAAAACTACCAGGGGATGGAACATACTAGACATTATTTGTGTTCCTAATGAAATTACTGTTACTTCAAGTCAAGTTTTACCAGCGTTGATGTGCAGTAATCATGGGGGTTATAAACGTTAATCTCTTGCTAGATAATTCTGCCAAGCTGAAATCTAAACCAGTGTACAGAAGGTTAATTACAGATTATATGGAGGCAAAAGAGTCACTATGTAATACTAACCGGAGTGAGGTGTTCAGTGGAAAAACTGTAGCTGGAATGTGGAAACTTTTGAAAGAGAAACGGAGTGCAAAAAATAAAAAAAAAATGTTTAACATCAGGATCTGGGCATACATCAGGGGGATATATTTCCATAACAAGATATCTGATTAAGGTGAGAGACAAAACATATAAGAAATGGCAGAGAGGTCGAACTACAACTTTAAAAACTGAAATAAACAAGCTGGACAAAGATTAAGCACAGTATAAGACAAGATCAAGAAAAAATTTGAAGAAAATTTATATAAAGATACTGAACATAATAGGAAACACTTTTTATAGATACATAAGACGTGGAAGGAGTAAAGACACAAACTGATGAACTGTGTGCAGATTCTAAAATTTATTCTCAGACAAAACAGTCTGGCTCCAAAAAAGGGGTGATAAGTTGTCCTAGTGACATCTAGGTGACCCCAGATACTGGAAACAAATTAAATTATATCGAAAAAGAACTACATAAACTGGATCCAAACAAAGCACAGGGAGGAGATGGAATTAATAACAATGACCTGAGAACACTTCAGCAAGAGCTTATTGCATCATTATATCTATTATTCACTAGGTCATATAAATATGAGGAGATTCCTCAAGATTGGGGGCATGACATTATTAAATCTGTCTTTAAGGGAAAGGGGAGTAGGACAAACTTAGAGTCATATAGACCATTAAGTCTACTTTCATGCTGTGGAAAAATAATGGAGAAGGTAATATTGGATAAGTTATTGTCAGAACTGGATAGGCTGGGACTTAAAACCATATATCAGCATGCATATGTTGAAAACAGATCTATTACCACCTGTAACATGATGTTCTATAACAATATAACAGCAGCTATGAATGAAAAATTGTGCTGTGATGCAGTTTATATAGATTTAACTTCAGCATTTGACAGGGTCATACACAAAACACTGATCAATAAATTAGTACAACTAGGTATCAATGTATTTTTGGCAAGATGGACAGCTGCATGGCTTACAAATAGGACATGACAAGTATCATACAGCAATTGGACAGGTGAAATCCTTGGTTACAGTCAGTGTGTCCCACAGGGCTCTGTCCTAGGTCCTTACTTGTTTAGATTGTATCTTTCAGACCTAACATTTTTATCTGAGGTGTTCTACAGTCTATATGCAGACAACCTAAAATTGGGTAAACTTATTACATGTATTACAGATAAGGCATGTCTGTAAAATAAATTAACTAAATAAACCATTTGGGCACAGGAGAATAATATGCTGATAAATACATCAGCAACTAAGCATATGAGATTTGGGAGACATAAACTGAAAGGTGAATATTTAATACAGCACACAGTGATTAAAACTGTAGACTCATTTAAGGACCTGGGTATATGGGTAGATTCAGCTATAAGTTTTTCTAATCACATCAACCAATTGTGAAAATTTACGTTATTATGAAAGACTAAAATATCTGAACTTGTACAGTCTCTCTTACAGATATCTAAGTGGAGATCTTATTCAGGTATGTAAGGCATTTAGAAACAACTACCTCTGGGAATGTTTGGGGTTATCAAAAAGTACTGGAAAATCATCAGACAACCTATGTAGAATATTCTATAGGAAAGTGTACTGATTGGTTCTATGACAGAACAGCTGATGCACGGAACAGATTACCAATTTACATTAAAGCTAGTACTAGTTTAGATATTTTTAAGAACAGCTTGGACACTTATTATGGGAACAAGTGTTTTGGTATATTGGCAAGCTAGAAAGGCATTGATGCCAGTGCTTGAAATATTTGTATGTGTGCATGTATAGCTATCATGAAATATTTATATGCCCTAATAATTAACTCTTTTTAACAGCAACTTCTGCTCTAGACTCGACTAAAATCTTTATCAGAGCTGGTCTTTCTTTTAGCAGTCCCCTGTCCCTTTCTTTGCCTATACTCTGTTAACAATCCCTAGTAAGGAAGGCAGTCACTAAGCTACAGTCCTAGCTTCTGTTTGGCCTCACCCCACTCTATTACCTTTCCCCTCTCTAGTTATTTGCTCCCAAAACCTTGTTTTGCTAATCTTCTCCAGTAAATTCTAGCCTTCTTTTACCTACTTTATCTACCTGTACTTGCAGTCATTCCTATTGGTAAATCTCCTTTCTTCATTCCTGTGTTAGCTTAGTTCTTAGAATGCCTTCTGTTACTTTATGAAAATATTTTATATAGATGCTTATATTCTCCTGAAGGGCTTAAACTCTCCCCAGTTTCTTCATCACCCCTTTCCACTTTGACTTATAGCCTTTTATTTGTGCTATGTATATGATCCTTAACGGCTCCCTATTACGATGTTACAGATGCAGGTTGTCGAATGCATCTTTGTCGAACTGAAAAATGGGAAAAGGCAAAATAGCGAAGCAGCTTTTCAGCGAATTCTTTCCATGGGAAAAAATTTGTTTGGCCGCTTTCGCTACTTTGCCTTTTTGGCACTGCAGTGCGATCTTGGAGTTGGTATATTTAAGTAGGGGGTGTGTGGGGGGCACAGCCCCCCATGTCGGGGGGGGGTAGGGCTTCACCCTTCACATTATGTAATGTTTTGCAGTTTTTTTTGCAGTTTTTTTTTCTGAGGTTTCAACCTTGTAAGCTTTCGCTTACATGAGGTTGATTATGTGTTGTTCGCTCTTCTGAGCATGCGATATCATAATATAGACCCTCAACTGCCTAGCTCCAAAATATCCTTTCAAATCAAGTAATTCTAAACTACCTTGTTCTATAGGCAGAATCAGCCTTATTTCACTCTTGCCCTCTTCCCTTCCCAAATAAATTCCTTTAAGTCTTTATTAACTATGCTTTATAACTTCTCCTTTGGCTGATAAAGATACACTTGGCCTGTGTATAAAACTAAAGGGACTAGAAACGTTTTCAGCACTTGTGTCTTACTATATATACATATATATATATATATATATATATATACACACACACACACATACACACACACACACACACATAATTAAGCACTTCCAGCTTCTTAATTTATCTATTATTCATAGCAAAATCCTTTTTACTTCATGCACCCAAATACTTCATCTTACCATGTTTACATAAATGTGGGTATTGCTGAACCAAATTACGTGTGGGTACTGTAGGTAGTTTATTGCTATAGTCTTTGTTTTATCTTCATTTGTTTTATATTCCCAAAAGACTTGAAACTATCCCAAAAATATTCTACAACAGTGAAACATCCTTCTCTGGATTTAACAAGTACAAAATAATATCATCTGCAAATACAGATAACTTTTCTTGATTACCATAACAGTTATATCCTTGAATTTGCAAGTCCTTTATAAGCATGCTAGATTGTTGGTGGTTGAACAACAACCATACATATAACTGTGATGTAAGGCATGATGCAAAAGACAGAGTTCTTCCACTCTAGGCCTGCTGTTATAATGGCACAAAAACATCACCATAAAGTGCATTAGTACACTTACAAAATGGAATTATTTTTATAAGTTCACACAAAATAATATTTCATAGCATTTTCACTTAATCTGCAATAATATCTGTACATGGGAAATTCAAGTATGCAGACACAAAATCAGTCCCTCTGAAACATATTCAGTATATACTGAACACAGCATAATGCAGCAAAGTATTATTAATATTTTTAAATTTAGATTGATTAATTTGATTTTTACTTACAGACAAGAAACTAGTTTTGTAAGCTGTATCATTATATAATAATAATAATGCTGCTTACAGGATGCTTTGCACTTGTGCTTTTGAACATCTCTACTCTTTTTATGTTATATCTCAGTAATACAAAACTGACTCGGTCACGGTGCACAAAGACACATGCTGATGAAATAGAAGACATGAAACAAATACGGAATGCCTTTGGAGTTGTTCCTTGACTTAAGGAAATACTCTACAATTGTGTAAAAAATATGCCAAGTTAAAGTGATAATGATTACCTATTTTCAAACAATAGGAATAAGGAATGAAATGTAAACATTTAAAAGTAGAAGTGATAAGCTCCAGTATACAAATGGCAACCTTCAGCTAGAGATTCTACAGGACTTTTTAGTGTTAAGAATTTCCTAACAGTATAACAGAACTCTGCACTTCCTCTGCAGTACATCATTTTGATAAACCAGTACCATAACATATGAATGTGTAATAATGAACAATGATCTTAACTTCCCATTGGTTATGCTACAATAGCAATGTTTAAATTAAAGTAATATCAACATTACTCTGGTGACTCTAAAATTTGCAAACAGCAAGAGAATCACCTTTATCAAAGGTGAATTCAGACTTGCAACTCCTTATCCTATCGTTTCTTTTAGTGGAGACAAGACTTAAACTGAACAAGGATTAAACTACGTGTTACAGATATTCTGAATTTAGTATAAACCAATTTAGACTACGAGGCACTGCTGCCAAATTCCTTCCATTTATATTCCTAAATTTCTCATATAGAAGGAATGGAATGTTTGCCATGGAACACAGTTTCAGAATTCTTCCAAATTCTGTTGGAAAGAATGGTGAACACCCAAGCATTCTGTACACAAACAGTAACAAAGGTCTTTCTGACATCTTAGACTCAGCTAATGTATAGCTGTTGGGGAAGACAGGATACCTTTATTTAATAAGTATTTAAAGCTACAGCTGTTCTTTTCTGCTACCTCAGGAGCAGATGTAATTAAACCTAGTAACACTGTCTAATTATCCTAATATGATTTTTTTGCATGTAAGAAGAGTATGATAGCCATAGAAACAAATGTCTAATTATTTCAATTATTATTTGGCATAGTTTAAAAATTATGGCCCAGATGAAGCTTTTTCCTCAGAGTAAATGCCAAAGCCATGTTTCTGAAGGACAGTGTTTTCTGGTTCCTAAGGCACTGATGGAATACAGTTTTTGACTACATAAGGGTCTGCTTTGTTTGTGTGCATGTTATGTGATATAGGATCAGACTGAATGTGTGTATATTTTAGAAATAATCCACAACTGGGTGTAGATAATGCAGGATTTACCACATTTGGCATGGTCTGATCATGAGAGCAAAGTAGATTAATGCTGTTATACAATGATATTATTTAAGAAAAACATATCCTTTCTAAATAATGTTGAGGTATAAATAGACTAAAATTTAGAGATGACCTGCCAAATCCTTGTTAGGCTAGGGCATCTTGGATGTGTACTGCACATGTGATACGCCTGTCCATGCAAGTACCCTTTCTTTAAAGGTACTGTGAAGTCCATGGAGATGCATTCTGTGATTAGTCTGCATTTCCTTTTTTATTCAGGTGCTGCGGAATCAGGGGATGTATGTTGAAATGGTTACTGGCGGCTCACACAATGGAGAGCTGTGAGTTGTTTTGTTTAGTTATTTACTTATTTTAAATTATAATTATCCTTCCCCAGGAAGCTGTTTAGTGTTATGCAGTACCATTTTTTTTGTTCAGCAGTTAGAGTCTCGGTTTACCAACATGGAGAAAGTGACTTTTAGTCACTTTTTCCTGTGGTGGAGAATGCTCAATTCACAACTGGCATGCTGACTGCAAACAGACTAAGAGATTAAAAATAAAAAAAAAGAAAAGATATACTCCTTTCAAATCAATGTGTCCAATAATAAAAATCATGTTATCCTTATTTCTTTAATATTGACATTTGCAATGAAAATAAATGTTAACAATACTGGTACTAAAGAAATGCTATCAGGTATGCTGCAATATATATTAATACGATTGTTAGTGTGGCATGTAGCTGTACGTGTATTGCTGTCAGAATCTAGCATTTTTTGTGTTGAGCTATATTTAAAAAAAACTCGAAAAAAGACACACTGGCTTGAACTTATGGAAGAATGTCTTCTGTAGTGACTAAAAAGTAGCTGTGTAGCTACTTAGTTGGAGAGACTGCATTGCATATTAATGCATTTAATCAGTACCACCATTTAAATGCCAATACCGAAGAAATGCCGGAACTCATTTTTATCAGCAATACTTGATTTACAATGAAGACCCGCGGTAGTGGTGCTGCGGTAGCGTTGTCGCCTCACAGTAAGACGCTGTCCGGTTCGATTCTCAGCTAAAGCGTCTTCTGCGTGGAGACATGCGTGAATGGGCGTACCTTCGTTGAAGGTTGTGCGTCAGGCCTGGCAAGCCGGTACATAAAAATCAACTGCCAATCATTAGCGGACCGGAGTTCCGCTGTGGCGACCCCTAACCGGGAAAAGCCAAAAGACACAAACAAACAAACTTGATTTACAATGAGCAGAATGATTCATTTCTCTAATCAGCTTGCACTGTCTGGAATACTAGTAACCCATTATTGTATAATAGGGATTACAATGGCAGCACAATGGCACAGATGTTAGTCTTGCTGCTTCACGGCACTTAGCTTTCTATTTCAGTTCTCAGGTGTGGAGCTTTCTGTGCACAGTCATCATGAACTCCATGTGTATAGATGAGTATTTGGTGGGTGTTCCCATTTCCTCTCACATTCTAAAGACATAGTATAGATGAAATGGTGATCATCTAAGTTGCCAGCTGTGGTGTGTGTGTGTGTGTGTGTGTGTATCCTTCAATGAGCAGGTGCCGCTTCCAGGATTAGTTTACCCACTGAGGTCAAAGGTTCCTATCTGCCCCTGAAATAAATAAAGCAGGTAAATGAAGAATGAATAAATTAATTCACAGTCACATAACGTGACTTGACCACTGATAAAACTTTATTTTGAGTAGCTACTTTTTATGCTGCACTGCATGATTTTAAGTCTTCTTCTTTGCTTTCTGCAGAAAGGACTCCCTAACCCACATCACCACTAGTCAATCATGGCTGGCTAAATAGGTAAGATAGGCACTGCTCCTCTGGGGAACACCATTTCATTATTTATTTATTTATTTATAGTAAAGAAGCATGGAATTTCTTTACTGTGCAGTATTTCTTCACTGGAGCAAAATAAAGATCTCCCCGTTCAAAGATAAAGCTGCTGCACTACACTGGGGAAGTGTTTTGTATCTGGCTATTCAATTTGTTAGCTTTCCGCTCCATCTTACCCTTGATCTATCAGGACAATGAGGGAAGTAGACTGCAGATAGAGCACTGTAGAAAACATAGTTGTACAAAAAAAAAAAAACAAGTTTCTTTTGGCAGTAGTGTGAGGCAAGTTTTTTTTTTTTTTTTTAATGTTAGCACTGGCAGGCAAACAGATATGGGCAATGGATGGCTTTCCAGGACTAGGCTAGACATATTTCCAAACTGTATCTCAATTTGAAAACGCACTGGCAGGCAAACAGATATGGGCAGTGGATGGCTTTCCAGGACTGGGCTAGACCTATTTCCAAACTGTACCTCAATTTGAAAAACGTACCTAACCCACACTACTTCACTCGTCCCATAACTTTTGACTGTCCCTGATTTGGCACAATGTCTCTGAATTTGCCTCATATTTTTGGTCTGTTTTGGCTTTATCCATGATTCTTGTGAAGTTGAGACAGTGATTATTTATGTATTTATTTATTTATTTTTAAGAGTTGGACATATGAGATGCACCCAGCCAAATTAGCTATATTTGCCTGTGGAGGAAAATGACTAAACTGCTGTTGTTTGCTAATTATTCCAGCTTGCAGAATTAATTTGACTTGCGTGAAACAACTTGTAATATTTTAATCTGTGAATACTATTTGTGATAAGCAAAACTGAAATATTTTAGATAGCCATCATTTTTATCACATCAAATGTATAAAGTGTAGACAGAACTGGCTATAATTGCATGGTTGTTATGGCAGCTGTCTGCTCCTTTTAAATAGTCACTAATATGGCTTTGTAAGACTAGTTTGCATTTGTGTGAATTAAGATGGAATTCTTTATTATCGTGACTACAATTTTCATTTTCTTTACCACAATTGGACAACTGTAGTGCTGTTGTTTGTCTTTCGGCTTTTCCTGGTAAGGGGTCACCAAAGCAGAACTCCGTTCAGCTAATTATTGGCAGTAGATTTTTTACGAAACGCCGAGGTGCCAGCTCGATGCCCAACCTTCAACGAAGGCACGCCCATTTACGTACGCATGTCTTTCGAACACTACCCAACCACGGGGAGGGCATGCAGACTCCACAAAGAAGGCACTCCCAAGCCATGCCGAGAATCGAATGGGAGAACCTTTTGCTGTGAGGTAACAACGCTACCGCCTACCACTGTGGCATTGTAAGAACTAAAACCAAAATGCTTGCAAAGTGCATAAAATCTTTAGCCAATAAAACCAAAAGCACACTGGTTCCTCAGTAACAACTTCATTAAAGATTAAGTGCTTTTGTTGCTATAATCAATGGAACTTCATCCATCAGTATCAAACATGCAGTTCCCGTTCCATAATCTTATGTCAATCAGTCTGTTAAAATCAATCAATTCCAACCTCATTAATATTAAATAAAATATTTGTTATTGTGTTAAATTCACTGAAATACAGATAAAAATATTAAGTTAGTATTTTCTTATTTTCATATTCTTAAGTATTCTTATTTCCTTTTCAAAATCACTGTTGTCTTAGAACAGCCTAAATAGTAAAGTATTGCCCCTTAACTAAATTTCTTTTCTGCTAAATGGGATGTTGAGAACTAAAGTACAAAAAACTATTTGAATAGGTGGGTGTCCTATACATACTTGACTCATAAATATTTGTCCCCCTGTTTTTGAAAGTAACCACATCCAAACAGTTTACTCTACCATCCTTGACCATGTGGATAAATATAAGAAAGGACATTGTTGTATTAATATATTCCAAAAATTATTTTAATTCCTCCTTACCCGCTATCCAAATTATATATATGTTGCCTAAAAATGTAAATATTTGACTATTCATTTACAAAAGAATGAGATGAAGACATAGGTGGTTTCCCACCATCACATAATAATGTTTGCCAAAAACGGTGCTACCACTGCTCCCACTACTACCCTCTCTGTCGACATTATTCTCCTTTGAAGAATACAGAATTACTGGTGAATACTATATTCATCAAGGCTACTCATAATCCAGTCTCTTCACTGGGGAGCTGGCTGTGAGTAAACAGGGCTTCCTGAAACCAATCAAGTTCCAATTCACACAGTATCACTAAAAAAGGCTTTTAATCTCTATTGTTACAAATAAACAAGATGCAACAAATTCTGTTGCAGCCATGGACATTAAAAAATGCCAAGAGTCAAATAAAATATGTGGAATATCCCTAAAAAATGTTTGCTAAAGGCTCTGTCTTCAAATATCCAGCCACCGCTATTGGTGTGAGGGGTAAATCAGTTAAATTCTTATGGACTTCCCGTATAACAAAATACATAGGCAGGTACCAAAGGATTTATTTGTAACTAAATAGTTTACTGTATTCCTTGAGAAATGTTTTTTCAGACAAACGTTGTCAAACCTCATATCAAATCTCTAATAAGCAGTGTTCAAAACTCAGTCCTGAACATGGGTAAAATGAGAGCCACATTGAGGGATTCCAAACTTTTTTACAAATACTTAAAACAATCCATAACCACAGCTCCCTCTCCTTTACCAAGTTTCATTATACATACCTATTACCCTTTAATTCATTTAACAAGCTTCTTTCTTTACCGGACACATTTTTATAAGAACAATGCTTATTATCCTTTTTAAATGACCTAATGTTATTTTCACAAAGTTGTTCAAAAGCTGCTACTGGGGTTGATTAAAACAACTCTCTCCCACCAATTCACGCTCATCTTTTTGTCCCAAAGTTTCTCTTCAAGAAACAAACTCAGATTAAGCTTTCACATGTATAAATTCAACTCAAGTAGAATATCAGATAATTTTGAGGTAAAGGAGGGGAGGAAACTGAAGTCTTTTGACAGTAGTTCAACTAATACAGGACACGGGTCCAAATAACTGCAGTTAAATATTCTGGAACCTTTATAAATAAAAACAGTACCTGCAGCAAGCTTTATCTACATCTCTCCAGCCTCTGCCCCTACTCATCTGTTGACTTGCTGTCTCCATTAAAAGTTCATTGTGTTGTGTATAGCATCCATATTATTGGGTGCTTGTTGTTTCCCCCTCAACCTCAAAGACATCCTTGGTCCTGGGAGAGTCAATAAAAACACTCATCCTCATTATGTTTCTCAGTAATATCAGGTATGTTGTCTTTTAAGTTTTCTGCTACATGATTCGCCTTGGAGCAGAAAGACTGCAGGATGGGGTAAGCTTACTTCTCCAAATACTCCTTTTCAGCCCTTCATAATTTAGTTTCTTTCCTCCTCATAGTCTGTTCACATTGGTGCTGTACATTTCCAAATATCTGCTCATATACAACATTACATTGTTCAAATAGCAAATCACTTATTTGAAGCTGCAATAATTTGATCTCCCCTTCCATTTTGGTCAACTTTCTAAGATTGTCACAAATTAACAACCGAATAAAAAGCATTCTTACTTTGCAAAACAGTTCAAGGAACTCAGATTGTAATACTGATTCCTACTCCAGACCATTGGGAAATTTGTACATGAGCAGTCCTCTTTGGACTCTATGAGCATTAATGTAGTAATCAAAATACAAATTGCACAGTTGTAACCTCCTATTTTTTTTACAAAACCTCTCTAGCTGTAAAATCTTTTGCTGCAATGCACTTTGATTTATAGTTGCAGACTTCCCAATCCCTTGACTGTTTGACTACATCACTGGTGCACAACCTTTTTGTGGGGAGGGACACTACATGAATTTTTAATGCATCTGCAGGCCACCTCAAAACATAGTAAGTCGTTACGAGTTAACAATAGGTACAGGTGACTGGCATTTTTACTTAAGGCAGCAGTCATGAAATTGCCCGTTTTCTACATCAACTTTGCATTTAACTTTATTCTGGCTTGCAGCCATGGCTTATTACAAACTCTTGCAGAAAGTTACTACTGTTTACAGACTACAAATTATAAACAACAAAGAATAGTTGCTTCCACAGCTGAAATTAGAGGTGTGCACAACTGCAGTCAATTAGGTAAGTAAGCATGTGCTGGAAAGTTTAAGTGACTGGAGTAAGGCATAGCATTTTTTTCCTTTCTTTAAAATATTTTGGTTACTCTCTGGGGGGCCAGATGGTGTTGCGTTGAGGGCCGGACGTTGTGCACCACTGGACTGTGTTATAGATAACCTCTCGCTCCACAGCTACTATTGTACCACAACCACAACAAGATGCTGTTACTTCCATGTAAGAAGCCTGGTTAGCAACTGGCTGTTTTGAACCACTAGGATAATTTGCAGTTGATGGGATTGGCACTTGGTCTTTGATTTGTGAAGAAAATACTGTGGCTGCCCTCTCAATACCCATGGATGCTTGTGTTAACAACTAAATTAAAACTATTAAAAGTGAAAGGTCATTGTGTCCATTCAACAAAATATTCATATCCTTTGAATTAAGATCCAGTGACATTTTGAGAAACCCCAAAGCAATATCACACCCAGAACCAAAACACTTGCAAAGTGCATACAAACTTTAGCCAACAAATCCCAAAAGCATGCTAGTTCCTCAGGAGCTACTTTATTAAAGATTAAGTGCTTTCATTCCTGTTATCAATGGAACTTCATCAGAATCAAACATACAGTTCCTGTTCCACATAAATAACTTATTTTATGTCAAATGATCTGTTAAAACCAATCAATTTCAACTTCAGTTATATTAAATAAAATATTCATTATTTTGTAAAATTCATTGAAAAATAGATTAAAATATATATAATTTTAAGTTAATATTTTAAAGTAACATTGTATTAATAATTATTAATAAAGTGCACAGAGTTATTTAAGTGGTGGCTACTGATGAGTACAGGGACCATCTGTGTACACAGGTGATGCACTCCTTGTTATTTGAACTGTTGAACAACAAACAATGATATCATGTTGCAGTAGTAGTCACACAATGTATTGTATTTTCTAAAATCAGTGTAAAACTAGTATTTATATGGTTTAAATGCAAGTGTGTGTATGTGTTTTGACAGCAGGGGTGCAGTATATTTAAGAATAAGAATTTGTCCATAATTTTTTTGACTTTTCACCACAAGCATCAGTATTTGGCAAGAGCAGAATGTGAGTGAAAGTAACTGATCAATGACATAGGGGCACAGTGAGTAGAGTTGCCATCACACAGTTCGTGGTTTTGATTGAGTTTTTGGCTGCAGCATCTACTGTGTGGAGTCTGCATGCCCTTCCTCTCTCTCTCTGAGTTTATGCATATGTTCTTTCCTTCAACACCCCAAAAGATGTGATGTAAGTGAATTAGCATTCTTCCATTTTGCCTGTAGGACAGCATGCAGAATGTCTGTGTGTACCTTGTAATAGACCTGGCTTGCCAAGGATATTATCAGTATTTGTGTGCGTGAGTGAAAAATCAGTGCATCTTGTGATAGACTTGACTGAGAAGGGCCAGTGTTAGTTTGTGTACGTCTCTGTCTGTCTTCTGGGGGTCTTGCAGCCCCCATTCATAAGGCTGTTTAGTCATATGCTTACTAGTGGGCTTTGTTGTGTGTCCCACCAAGGCTAAAACCAGCCCTGCTAAGAGGTGGTCACTGCAGTGTGCGTCTGTGTGAGGGACTGGGAATGGTGAGGTCATTATTTAACTTTCTTCACACACATTAGTGGTGTATACAAAGGGAAACTATAGGTTGTCTATGGACAGTGTACTGTTTAGGAGCAATAATTTGGGCTACAACACTGTTATCATTATTTTTTCACTTTCCCCACAATCAAATACCAGACGTATATAGGTGGCTATCTTTTGGGGTAAGGGGGCATGCTGCTTATATACTTCTATCAGCAATGGATTGAAATATGCTACTATGTTCTATTTGTCCTTTCAGTTTTGTCCCAGTCTTTCATCTTTGTAGTTCACAGAAGATGTCTACTTTTGGAGATAGGAGGAATGAGATATACTGCACATATGTTTGACAGCAGCCATTTGAAATATATGACAGTGGCAATTTGTGCCGCTATCTTTATCCCAACCTAACACCAGAGGGTACACAGAAGGTGACTACCGTTTTTCCTTGCTGGGGGTAATGTCTCACAATATTGTGAGATGCTATTTTGTTAGATACAACTTACTTCTTCCTTGAAAGAATAAAATAGACTGAATTTCTCTCATCATTCATGTTTTTTTCCAGTCATCAGTGAAATAAAAGGATGGAAAAAAGCTCTGAAATCTAACTCACAGCACCTATAACCCCATGACATCTGGGGACCCTGGTTTAATTAGATTATTCACTTTACAGTTATAGTATAATCTTGGCCAGGTACGGGTATGTTGAAAGGATGCAAGAAAAAAACAAAATTGAAGAGTAAAAATGAATTGTTTCCTTAGTCATGATTTTTGATATAAAAAAATTCTAAAATGTACCTCGGAGCATTTAGAATCCCATAACATCTGGTTGTGTAGCAGTCCAAGACCCCCAGCTTAATTCAGTTGTTTCCTCCACAGTTATTAAAGTGCAGACTTGGCTGGTTAGGATGTGTTCAAAGAATGCAGAAAAAAAGTTGAAGAGTGAGATAAAAACTGAGAAAAGGTAAAATGAAACTAATCTGAATGGTCTGGGGAGGCCAGGATAGGGGTGGGAACCAGGGGAGACACTGAGGGATGTGCGGGAAGGGAGCAGTGGGCTACAAGGGGATGCTATGGAGTCCTTTTTCCCAGGGTGCCATTTCACCTAAGGCTGGGCATGAATCAGTGATATACTTAAGTAGTAAGCCAATAAAGTGTAGATTAATGGAAAATGAATGAGTAAACATAGCAATTACAAGTACTCTCTGAATTAATTCAATAATGGATGTGTGATGTAGTAGCAGGCTTTTAAATTATGCACAGGGATGAATAAAAAAGATCACAGCATAATTCAAAATCTGCATTAATATGTGGGAACATTTTCAACACTCAGTCAGGGAAATTTGCCTCATGCAAAACTTTAATATAATCCATACCTGTATTCAGTGTACCATGATGGGAAAGGGGAATCACCCCTGTCAAAGAGCATGCATTTTTATACTTCTGCACAATCCACTGCAAAAAATTACTACTACTAATGCAAATATTTTTCCCACCCTTTGCACCTACTGTCTGTCAATCATCATCCTCCTCCACAGTGAAATGGCCCATTTGCTCCCCATCACAGGGGAAAGGGTCAGTCAGGATGGTCCATATTTTAGACAGCCATCAGAGGTGGATGAAGGCTTTCTGTTTTTAGTTTCCCCAGCCCAAAACTGCATTCACCCAGCAATGCAAAGCACAGAACTGTTCAATGGGCTGTCCAAGGAGAATGCTTCTTCACTTCCACAAGAACCATTCCCTTCAAGCAGCTCTGTCCCTCTCGAAGTAGCCCAAATATTGGTTTTCCTAGTCTCTACAAAGGGAACTGCACCATCCAGTGTACGCTTGAGTACACAAACCACCGCCCTGGGAGAGGAGAGCAGGTGATGCCCCTTAACACATCCCTCCTTCCCCCACACATCTAGCTCATACAGTGTCCAGATTGTAATAGTCAGGTCTCAATCCCTCTGTCCCAGGGACTCACAAGTAATTTTACTCTCAACATATCTTTTCTAAGACATCTTTCCACCACAGATCAGAAATATTCTACACGACTACCTAAAGAAGAACATGAATGATGGCAGTATCAGCAGTGGAAATGTTTCTACAAAGAGAGACTAACAAGATCTTCAGAGCTCCTTACAATTCAATGGCCTAAGCTATTGTAGTCCAACTCTAAGGAACAAGTATGTGCGTGTGTGTGTGTGTGTGTGTGTGTGTGTGTGTATATATATATATATATATATATATATATATATATATATATAAAGTGCTTATCAGAACAAACTTACTCTGCTAGCAAAACTAGCTTAGTACATTCAGAATCAGCTGCAGCACAGATGATGGCATCACCACAGCAAATGAACGAAAACTAATCCATTCTGTAATATGTGTCTTAAAATTATTGATAATAAAAAGCTGATAATCAGTGAATATATAGCAATTCCATTATTTAAAAAAACTAATATATGGAGCAGTAAACATTTTGTAAAAAAGCTTTAGCTTTTTGATCATTGCTCTTTACTTATAGTATTGTCTCTCTTGGTTCAAGGTTTGACTCTAAAATAACCGCAGCAAGGGGTTGTGCACGGACGGCAGGTGCCAAGGCTCACAAATAATATGAAAAGTCACACAACAGCCAGCACCCAACTGGAAAAGGAGTATTTTAATATGTTACACCACAAAACATGAAAAAAAACAAACTGGTTTCGGCCCAATGGCCTTTTTCAATGTATATTTCAGTCTGTAGTCAACCACTTATTTATATACAAAGCCTTAATTGATCATTGATTAATTAATTGTCCAAAGAGATTTACTGCCTATGGGCCAAAAGAGAAAAAGAAGCAAGTCAATCCTTAAAAAAACAGTCAGTGATACATCTGGTGAGGATTCGTCCTCATATACTGACACAGAAATTGACAGCAGACGTCACCAGCCTACAAGAAATCTTGTACTACTGAACAAAATAAGCTACCACAGGATATTGATTCAGCCCCTTTATGTATAACAAAAGGAGGGGGGTTAGGAAACACAAATCTAAACACAGGCATAGATGGCTCTCTGGAAGCAATGTTGAATTTTCTGAATCCGAGATAACTTCTACAAACAATGTTATCAATATTTCATCGGCTATTTCGTCTGAATCTGATTATGTGATACTCAATAAAGGTTTGAACTTTATCCCTGGATTTTTTGTCTCGGAAGATACTTTTGTTGAGGATTTATATGCTTTCTGTAGACTGTTTAATCTCAAATTACATTTTCAGGATACTGGAGGGGGAAATGGGCATATGGAGAATAGCGGTTTCATGTTTCATAGATCCACTTTTGTTCCACCTATGAACAGAAATGTGGAGGTGTTTCAAAAATGTATATTGAAACAATTGCACTTTGGCTTGAACCGTCATAAAAATATTTCTCCTCCTTAATTTGACATCAAGGGAAATGGATGCTTTAGAGAATATAAGGAACAACAAGAGTATTGTCATCATCCAAGCAGACAAAGGTGGTGCGACAGTAGTTATGGATAGGCCCATGTATGTTGAGGAGGCTGACAGACAGTTACAAGATGCTAGATTCTACACATGTATGCCCTATGATCCCACCACTATGTTCAAAACTGAAACAGATTAATTCTTGGAGTCTACAGTTAGTGAAGGCATCACAGATAAATATACATTGTTCCATTTAAAAGTTAAAGATCCCTCATCACAATATTTTTATCTCCTTCCAAAAATTCATAAAGACATCAACAAACCACCAGGGAGACCTATTGTTTCTGGAAAGGGTTCCTTTACTGAACCTCTGTCTGCATATCTCACAATGTATTTAAAATCTCTATTACAAGGGGTTAGGGCAAGGATACAGGATACTACGGAATTTCTAAATATTGTTTCCGATACCCAATTGGAGCCAGGTTGGTTGTTGTGTACCCTGGAAGTCACTTCTCTAAACACCAGTATTCCACATTGGGCAGAATTATGTGCCCTGGAATATTGGTTGAACAAAATGTCCTTATACAGTCTGGGATTTAATGCTTTCCTTTTGTGCTTGGCAGAGCACATCCTTTCTAAAAATGTATTCTGCTTTAATAATAAATGCTAGCTACAGTTGAGGGGTACAGCTATAGGTGCATCTTTTGCACCCATATATGCTGATCTGTTCATGGGTTATCTTGAACAGATTATCATCTATGATAGTAATCACAACATATTTCTGGATGAAATAGACATTTGGCAATGGTTTTTGGATGACTGCTGGATGGTGTGGAAATCGGACGATATATACCTACAAGAATTTGTCCAGTATTTGAATGAGAACAAATGGGGCATAAAATTCACGGTCACTTATGATTTGACATCTATTTCTTTTCTGGATATAACCATATATAGAAAACCAGATGGTACCTTGTCCAGCTCACTATATAGAAAACCCCATAATTCAAATACATTATTACACGCCTCCAGCTGTCATCGTAAACACATCATTACTAACATCCCCAAGCCACAATTTATGAGAATAAATAGGATCTGATCCAACACTGAGGACTATAAGCATTTTGATCAGGATTTAATTAATTGTTTTAGAGAATGTGGGTATCCTGCCGTGGTGGTGGTGGTGCTGCGGTAGCGTTGTCGCCTCACAGTAAGACGCTGTCCGGTTTGATTCTCAGCTAGAGCGTCTTCTGCGTGGAGACATGCGTGAATGGGCGTACCTTCGTTGAAGGTTGTGCATCAGGGCTGGTAACTCCGCACGTAAAGATCAACTACCAATCATTAGTGGACCGGAGTTCCGCTGTGGCGACCCCTAACCGGAAAAAGCCGAAAGACACAACAACAACAAGAGAATGTGGGTATCCTATGGCCAAGGTGTTTAAGACCAGTAGGGAGGTTCAACAACTCTCCAGAAATGATTTACATACATATAACAAACGCCAGTTCAAGAGGGATCACAAAATCAGCTTCACTATAACGTCTGGCAGAAATACACATGAATTTTTGGACATAGTGCAACAGCATTGGGACATTCTGTTGGCTGCTGATAAATTATCTGACATGTTAGGGGATAAATGTTTATTTTCATTTCATAAAGGCCAGACTTTTGGGAGTCATTTTAGCCATTACAAACGAAATACACCAATGTAACATTCAGAACAGGCTACACTAGATGGGACCAAAGTGGTGGGATGCTACCCTTCTGGACATTGCTCTTTTTGCAAACATATTCTTCAGACGAAAGAATTCATTAGCAAAAACACTAAAAGTTTTTCTATTAATGATTTTTTAACTGTAGCAGTGATTGGGGCATTTGCCTTGCAGTTTGTTCCTGCTCAGCTTTTTATGTTGACCAAACTTCCAGACCCATTAAATTTCATATTTCAGAACATCTTAGTAACATTAGAAATAAACATCTGACTAATGTTTTATATAAACATACAATTTTACATAATGCAGCTACATTTAAATTTATTACTATTGACAGAATTATGGGCAACAGATTCTTAAAAACAGGTTGGCATAAGTTGTTAAATAAAAAAGAAAAATCATGGATTGTCAAACTGGATGGATTATTTCCATTTGGTTTAAATGAGCATTTATAATTGTTCAATTAATAATCAATTAAGACTTCGTATATAAATAAGTGGTTGACTAACGACTGAAATATACATTGAAAAAGGCTACTGGGCCAAAACAGGTTTGTTTTTTCATGTTTTGTGGTGTAACATATTAAAATACTCCTTTTCCAGCAGGGTGCTGGTTGTTTTGTGACTTGACTCTAAAACTGTCATGTCAGCTCATATTTGTCTTTCAAGAATTAGCTGTGAAGGAATTTCTCCAGCAGCACTGTGTTGGAGTACCTTGATATGCCATTAGCGCTTTGTGCAGATCACTTTGCCTTGATATTATTTTGCCTGTTTGAACTAATCTTTCAATTACACCATTTGACTCTGGATAGTGAAGACTTGACCTAGTTTGAGTGAAATTATAATCAGACACAAGTTATTGTAATTCTCTGGACACATACTGTGTAGAAATGCATTGCCTGTAAGTAGTTTTATGACTATACACCCCTCAAAAGCGTAATCTTCAATGTGGCTATTTATTTGTCGACTTGATGTAGACTGTACATGAATTATTTCAGTGCCATGTGAACAGTAGTCAAGGAGAACAGTGTTAAGTATTGCCTTCAAACTCGCATAAGGTACAGATGAGTTTCACATCTCTGGGATGGTTTAAGCATAATAAAGAACTGACACATTGATATAAAGTTGCCAATGCCTTGGCTGATACAAGACCACCATAAGGACATTTTGACTCTTTCTCTGCATTTAGAGAGACCCTGAAGACCTCTGTGCATTTAACAAGCACTTTCGCTCTTTGACTCAGGAGTATCATGATTCTTAAGCCATCATGCTCTGATAACAAAGCTCTGACTATAAACTACTTGTGCATACTTGTTCAATGGCTTGAACTTCCCCAATTTCTGCTATCTTATCAATTTCATATGCTACACTCTATTCTTTATAAACCCTCCTTCTGTCAATCTCTATCTTCCTTAGTCTCCATCTACATCCCATCCCGGACCCTCCATACTTCTAACCAACGATTACTTGATATCTACCACCCAAAAAGGTCAGTAGACAAACTACTTTACAAACACTCCCTTGCCCGTGCTTGGAACAAACTTCCCCTTGACTTACGTTCAACCTCCCACACCTCACACTTTAAAAATGAACTAAAAGCTTATTTTCTCAATTCCAGAACCTGCCCTTGCCATGACCCTACCTAGTCTTCCTTCCCTTTATGTACCCTCAAAAGGACCATACTCAGTACCTCATTACACCTCTCTCGCCAATGTGTCTACTATGCATTTGCATAATTTTATACAAACTATTTTTTTCATTCTTGACCTACTGAACTATATCAGTGTAAAATTGTTACTTAGCTTCTTTTTAATGCAACTTTAACTTTATGCATGTAACCCAACATATGTGAATCTTTTTGCTATAACTGTTATTATATCAATATTGTTTAAAATTGTACTTGTTTAAAATGTACTACTGGAGCTTTTCTCCTTGGGTCTCCACTGAAAATGGGCCACAAGCCCAGTTGGACAAACCCGGTTAACAAATGTCAATAAATAATAAATAAAATGAGTTGCTTGGTTTCAGTCCAACAATATGGCCATCCATTATGCACATGCTGGATACTTTGAATAACTTGTTAAAGCTGTACCAGTCTTTTGGCAAATACAGCCCTTATCATCATGATGCTTTGCACATAAGCTGCAACATCATTTTCAGTTTTGGATAATGGAGGTCACACATAGGATTTTTGTTAAGCAGTGAGTTGTTTGTGGGATACGTGTTGTTTTGGCACTGAGCCTTCTTAAACATATCAATAGTCTCTGGCACCTTGGTGAAAATTTGTCAATATTCTGTGAATTGACAACTTGAACTAGTGATTTATGAGCAATCTAGATCAAAAAACTCTCATGCCCTATAAGGTATCTGGAGAACTTTCCACATCCCCATATTCTTGCAAGACAATCTTTTTCAATTGAAGAATATCTCTGTTCTACATATTTTGGCATTCTGAAGCAGTAAGCTGTGGGACAGAATACTAGTTTGTGCTGCTGAAGTAACACTGCACTTACACTTATTTGTTTTGTGATATCATACTATGCTAGCACTGGAGCTGAAAGCAACTATTTTATTCTGTTGTATGCTGGGCTTGAGCCTGTCACTAAGACAAAGTCACATTCTTTTTTAACAGATTGTTTACAGGTCAGAGGATAGTAGAAGGTCTAACACAAACTTACCCAAATAGTTAATCAGGCATAGGGCTTGTCTAAGTTCATTTACACAGGATGGATTTTGCAACTCCACAATTGCTCTGAGTTTGCTTGCATCTGGTTTGATACCACTAGCATATATACTGAGGACAAAATACTGAATCTCTGTTTTATTAACTGGTATCAGTCTTGGTTAAGTAAAAGACTTAAATTTTTGATTACCTGCAGCACTGCTACTAACCTTGAATCATGCATTGGTTTGTCTGGACCAAACACCAGTATACCATTCGCCTAGAGCAGCGAGTAAATCACTTATTTTACTCTAGAAAATCTCAGGTGCTGAGGTTATACCAGAAGGCAGTCTTTTAAAACAGAATCTTCCCACAGGGGTAATGAAAGTTTTCAGCCTTTGGTTCTCACTGTCTAATGGAATTTTCCAGAAAACAAAGTGTAAGCTGTGACGACAGGAGGTACTGCCAGCCACGCCAAGAGAAATAGGGCAGTGGATTTGTAACATATGCCAGCGCAGCTAGATGGAAGTGTGTAAATAATTATATGTGATTTGTATATCAAACTGATTTGTACAGATGCTTGTGCTGAAAATGTATTTGTGAGGTTTGCTTGTGTTAAAATGTATCAACAGTGCACCCTGCTAGAATGAAAACAAAATGCACATGTGTTATTGCAACTGAATTAAATGTATATGTTTTAATAGAGGACACTGGGACAGCAAGGGTTAACCAGCTAGATTCCTTTAAGAAAAATAAGGGAAATGGAAATGAGCTGTTATGCCATTAAAACGTCACCCCAATGTGTTGAATAGGAATGCAGACAGGAGGGCTGGGAGCAGCCATTATATGTTAACTTTTGTAATAACAGGGGGAAATGTTGTAAATGTTTCTGGCTCCTAGGTACTGCCATAAAAGCTCTAAATGTATATTGTAGCAGTATGCTAAAGTCCTGTCTCAAACTTCAGAAGGGGATACTGTGAGAACCTAGAGTCAGGTGACCAGATGAGGTCATTCTGCATGCCATCTTGGATATTATATTTTACAGGGAGTAATCTCTGAGAAGAGAGTATTCTGTTTTGGGGAACCTGACTAGAAAGACTGCTCATATATTTCACTGTGCCTTGCCCTATCAAGTAAGTTACAGTAAACTCTCAGTTAACCAACACCCATGGGGATTGGTAGATGCTGGATAACTGCAGTTTCTAGTTGCTTGAGAGTTACTATTAAAATTAGGCCTGACTAATACTGTACTATTTCTTTGGTTTGACTTGTTCTTAGGTGGAGGAGAGAGGGAATTTATTCCTATCTTCCTTTTTAAAACTCTAAAAACGTAAGGGATCTTTCTGTGGGGGGGGGGGGGGGGCAGAAAGTCCAACACATGAAAATTGTACTATATTCTTCGATTTTTGTTTTCTGGTAGCTTGAGTTCTGGTTAACTGAGACTTTACTGTATTAGGGAATGGTAATTCTCCTAGATTCAGTCAAGGATATAGTGAAGCTTAGTTTAGATATTGTTTTTCTTTATTTGTCTGAGTCTGTCCATCAATGTTCTTTTCAATATTTCCTGTGATTTAAACTCTGTGGTTTACTGTGAATATATATTCAGTATTTTCATGCTCTTTTATCACTTATTATTGAACATATTTAAAACTTTTATTGTGGCTGGTCCTCGTAGAACGTATTTAACCTTTGAGAATTCTTATATTTATTTGGTGACACTGTGTAGGCCACTCCAGAAAGCCTAGCCACCTTGGTCAATTAAAACTATTTGTATTAGTATTAATATTACACAGTATAATTAGACACCCTTTGTTAAGGGCCTTAGAGTAGCTGATTATGGAGTGTCTGGTGGCGGAGATAACTACCTTATAAAACACAGTAGTCGAAGAGAGAATAAGGAATTGTACTTCCAAAAGGGACCAAGTAGAGGCAATAATAAGTACCAGTCTGACACAGCTGCAGGTAAAATGCACACAATTTTAATAAAAACAAAAAGTAAAAAAGTAAGCACTTTCACGATAAATTCCTACTGCTTCTTCAGTCTGACGTTTTGTGGATTTTACCTGCAGCTGTGTCGGACTGGTACTTATTATTGCCTCTACTTGATAACTACCTTATACTCTGGGCAGAAGAGGACACAGCAGGTAAATCTGTGCCAGCCTTGTGTGTGTGTGTGTGTGTGTGTGTGTGTGTGTGTGTGTGTGTGTGTGTGTGTGTGTGAGAAGAATCAAATCTCACAGTGTGTGTGTGTCCGCTACCTGGGGCACCGGCACGAAGCACTGCTTTTATAGGTTCATAGGTAGGTACTAGGCTATCGGCCCTGGGGCCTATACAAGCCCAGCCAAAAAGGTACCCTGGCTTTTGCCACCCAAGAAAATTATTTTCCTGTGCCACTGTCGAGCAGAGCCACAGAGGTGATCCCCGGGGTGAATTTCCTATTTCCCATCCAGTCATCAAGATTTTCCTTAAAGAGTGCTCATGAGGAGCTTTGTTTGATATAGATAGGTAGTTTATTCCAGAGTATGGGAAGTCTCTGGGACAGGAATCTATCCATCCAGCATGTTCTGTTTAATGTGGCGACAAGGTTTAGGTCCCTAGAGCGTGTAGCTCGGAGGGATTGGCATTTCTTTAAGTGGAGCATGTCCAACAGCTCTGGGTTTCATATAGCTTTGTATGTTATGCAGAGATCACTTCTGAGTAAGCGATATGCGACGGAGTAAAGCTGGAGTTTTCTGAGACAGTCTGCATAGGGCATCTGTTTGAGGCTGGTAATCTTCTTTGTGAGGTATTTCTGCGGCCTTTCCAGTTGTTGTAGATGTCTTGTGAGGTACATACCAAAAGGGGCATTGTACTCTACAATGGATCTAATGAGTGATGAGTAGAGGGGAACAATTACCTCTTTTTTTCTGGATGAGAAACCTTTTGTGATGAGGTGTGTGCCACGTAGAAGGATTTCCTGACTACTGTGGTGATGTGATTATCAAAGGAGAGAATACTGTCCACCTGTGTCCCAAGGTCTCTTATCACACTTCCAGTGTTAAGTATACTACCGCTTATGTTGCAGTTCATGGGTACAGAGTTTTTACCAAAGGAGATGACAATGCACTTTTTGGCATTGAGCTTGAGGCCATGGCTTTGACACCAGGCATCTGTCTCAGTGAGGCCCTTTTGCAGGATGTCCACATCGTAAGGAGTTTCGATTATGGCTTCTAGTTTGCAGTCATCTGCGAACTCTGCTAGCCAAAGACCTTCTGTGTTAGCCTGTACTTCAGAGAAGTAGATACCAAACAGGAGAGGACCCAGGACTGAACCCTGTGGTACTCCACTTGTCACTGGTCTGAAGTCGGATTTGGAGTCTGCTACTTTTACAGTGTGGGTTCTGTCAGTGAGCCAGTTGGCAACCCAACTTGTGACATAGGGATTTATACCTAGTTTAGTGAGTTTATCTATAATTCCAGAGTGGGGGATGCTGTCAAAAGCCTTGGCAAGATCTAGATAGGCTGTGTGAAACACCTTACCTCATCTATGATTTTGGTGACTGCTTCAAAGAAGTCTATCAGGTTAATGAGACATGATCTGCCTTTTACAAACCCGAACTAGGTGGGATCCAGAGTTTGGAGATTACCAATATCTTTGTTTATAAGTTCCATGATGATACGTTCCATGGCCTTGCAGACCAGGCTCGTCAGGCTAATGGGGCGGTAGTTCCCAGGGTCCGTGGTGGCTCCCCCCCTTGTAGAGTGGGATAACCGTTGCTGTGCGCCATTCAGCAGGCACAAAGCCTGAGGTGAGGCTATGATTGAACATGGTACTTAGGTGGGGTGCCAGTTCATTCTGTAGTTCGTGTAGAATGCAGCCTAGGATGTTGTCTGGTCCCATGGATGCTGTGTTCTTGGCTTTGGAGAGTGTGGTTTTTACCAGTGCAGCCGTGATTACAGGAACTTTGCATTCTTCCGGTATAGAGATGGGCTCTTTAGTGAGTGAGAGGGGGGTAAAGTTAGCACTGAACCTATCTGCCAGGATGTTGGCAATATCAGCTGGGTCTGTATATTTAGTGCCATTGTGCTGCAACTCAAAAGCAGATCTGAGTGTTGCCATTGAGATTCTTGACATAGCTATAGAATGCTTTGTGGTTGTCTTTAGAATCAGTGGCGATTTTGTTTTCGTAAATAGCTTTGGAGGATTTTATCAGGGATCGCAGCTTCTTACTGAGGCTGACTAGGGAGCTCCTCCACTCGTGGGATTTTACTCTCTTTTGCAAGAGTTTCTTCCTTCTGTTGTACAGTTTGTTTATGACAGGGGACCACCAGATTGGCTTCCTTTTTTGGAGGATAGCGTCTTGGTTCTGTTTGGGATAGCACGATCCATGCACTCATGTAAGTGCTTATAAAGTGCAATTGTGTAGGATTCAGTAGTCGAAACTGTATTGTCCATCTGCATGGGTGTCATGAAGTTCACCTCTTCTGTCTTAAGAAGCATGAAGTTGGCTTTGGAAAATTTTTTTACCATGGTTTCCTTAATGGGGGGTGGAGGCAGGATGTGGATATCTTGGGTAATTAGCTTATGGTCGGAGCGGACCAATGAGGCGTTGACTTCAGGTGTGGAACACCGATCACTCATATTGGTAATGACTAGATCCAGGATATTGTTGCCCCTGGTGGGGGTGTGGATAAGTTGATCCAGGGCATTGCAGTTTATGAATTCCAGAAAGCGTTGCGTGAAGGAGTTGGTACATGAGTGGTTTTCCCAGTTAATGGTGGGGTAGTTGAAATCGCCCATTATTAGGGTGTTTGGTTGAACCCTAATATTTTCCAGTACATCAAGAAAAGAGGAGTGGGAATCCTGGAGCATGGTGGGTGATCTGTAGCAAGCTACAATTTGGATTGCAGTTTTGCCCAGAGTTAGTTGCACTTGGATAACCTCAGCTGCATTATGCTGAGCAACTAGCCTGGAGGTGTGGATATCCTTAATGAATATGGACACACCTCCGCCTTTGGTGTTCCGGTCCAGGTTACATGGCTGAAAAGTGTGGTATGAGTTATAGTCTGGTAGTGTACGGGTGCTCTCTGGAGCCTTGAACCAGGTCTCAGTCACTGCACAGATATCGATGTTCTCCATTTTAAGGATTGCTTCGAGTGAGTGCATTTTGAGATTTAGACTTCTAGCATTGAGTAGCATCACCCTCAGTTTTGCTTGCCTGTTCCTGTTACGGTGGTGAATTTGTCATTTGAACCTTGCCTAAAAAAGGCACTATAGGGGGCTGCAAGAACCTTAGCCAGTATCTGGAATCCCAGGGGTGACAGGTGCAGGCCATCTCTGGCAAAGCATCGTGGTCTGTCGACCATGTCATCCCAGGCAGACAGATACTGGATCCCTTTAGAATGGCACCAGAAGCATAGCCAATTGTTGAAGTCAATCATTTTGTCCTTGTACTGCGGCATCATTCTGGGTGATGGCAGAATGCTACTCAGGGCTACGGTCGTACCTGCCTGAGCTACAAGATCGGAGAGCTCTTCCATGTCTCTTTTCATGTAGTCTAGGGAGGTACATCTCAGGTCATTCACACTAACACGGACAATAACAGAGTCATATTTGTACTTGTTGTGGAATGACCTGAGTGCATGGGTTATGTGGCGGATCCTGGTACCCGACAGGCAGAGAGGGTGCTGGAGGACTTGGCTTGGACACCCACCTGAGGACCTAACCCTTCAGCTATAATACTGCGGAGTCTTACTGGGGAACTGTAGGGAGACAGATATACAGGAATCCAGACTCCAGGCTGAGTGTGTTCCCTGTGCACTCTTAAGGGAAATTGTGCTTGGTGCAGAGAGGTCTGCATCTGGAAATACTGAGTGTATCCATTTGTATTCCAAGTGCACATCCCTCTCCAGCATCAGTGGTGGGGATTCAGGCTCCTTGATTACTGGCCCAGCGTGGGGACGTGACATATTTAATGGCAGTGGCGGGACCATCACTCATCACATATTGGTTTGCAGTGGTGGGAGCATCACACATCATATATTGATAAGCAGTGGTGTGGATATTAATTAAACTCCTGTAGCCTGTAAGCATTTGTCACTAAAAAGGTGTACTCTCAAGCAGCCATAAAGTAGGCATTCAAATTTTCATATCACAATAGTTTTATTTATTTAATTTTTGTTAGCTTAGTTAGTCAGGGACAGCAGGTAAAGATGTCAGCAGAGGGTTATGACAAGCTGACAAGGAACCAGTTGACTGAGATGTGTCAAGCCAAAGGACTGGTGCATGCCAACCCTATTAAACGGGGAATGATTGCAGCCTTAATCACAGCTATAGCACAGACCGGCAACCAAGAAGAAAAGCAGCCTGGATTGGGGATGTACAGCTCTCAGAAACAGGACAGTTCAATTTTTCCTCAAAGAACTTAAAAATCCATCTGGAGTTAAGAAGGTTTGAACTGGAGGCCAAATGTTTAGATGTAGAATCAGACAGACAGACAGAGATGTTTGGAAGCCAAAGAAAATGAGAGGCAGAGGCAACATGAAAAGGAAATGCTGACTCTTCGCCAGGGTCAAGGAAGTAATGGGGAAGAGAGTAACCGAACCCCAGAAGCAACAAAGGTCAGTAAACTTCTTCCTCAGTACCAAGAAGCTGATAATTTTATTCATTTTTATTCAGATTTATTTGTATATTTGAAAGAGTATGCAAACAGTATAATGTTGAAACAGGGCTCTGGGAACAGTTCCACACCCCCTTACTCCATGGTAAAGCTGTAACTGCTGTTTTTAAAATTACCCAGTGTTGCACATGGATACAAGGGAACCCAGGGTGGGCAGCCTAAACCACTCCAACAGAGTCCACCAGTACCAGGGGAAGCCACTAGTTAAAGTACACAGTCGGGATCAAGGGTTAAATGTAACCAGTGGGGCCATGTAGCATATAGATGTTCATGGAGACAAGGTGGGGAACATGAGGTGGGGGGAGCCAGCAAGTGGGAATAACAGAATGCCAGTGGTAAGTTGTCTGGGAACAACAGGGGTACCATAGGTTCATAGGTTCGTACTAGGCTATCTGCCCTAGGGCATTTATAAGCCTAGCCAGAGTGTATGTGGCTTACACCACCCCTTAGGATGAGAATACTACGCCCTTTTAGGGTTTAGTTTACTATGCCTCTGTCTAGTAGTGACACAGAGATGACCCCCGGGGTAAACCTACGATCTCCCATCCACTCGTCGAGATTTCTCTTGAATAGAGTCAGTGAGGGGCTCTGCCTAACATGGACTGGGATTCTGTTCCAGAGTGTAGGGAGCCTCTGGGTTATGAATCTGTCCCTCCAGCATGTTCTATTTATTTCTGTGTTGAGGTTTAAGTCACTTGTTCTCGTGGCTCTGATGGATTTGGATTTTCTGAGGTGGAGCATGTCCATTAATTCAGGATTGGACATGGCCTTGTACGTCAGGCACAGATCACCTCTGAGTAGGCGGTATGCGACTGAATAGAGCTGGAGTTTTTTCAGTTGGGCAGCATATGACATATGTTTAAGACCCTTTATCCTCTTGATGAGGAACTTTTGGGGTCTTTCCAACTGCTGCAGGTGTCGGGTGAGATACATCCCAAATGGGGCACTGTACTCAATCATTGGCCTGATAAGAGAAGAGTACAGGGCACAATGACCTCTCTTGATCTAGATGTGAAACCCTTCATGATAAGGTGGGCAATATAGAAGGTCTTCCTAACCACTTTGGCAATGTGAGTGTCAAATGAGAGGTTACTGTCAACCTGGGTCCCTAGGTCCCTGATTAACTCTTCCGTACTTAATGGATTACCGCCTATGTGGTAATTTGTCGGTACCTTGTTTTTCCCAAAGGGTATGACTATACATTTTTGGCGTTCAGCTTAAGGCCATGGCTCTGGCACCAATTATCCGTTTCTATGAGGCCTCTCTGAAGGATGTTTGTGTCCGCTGGAGTATCAATTATGGCCCACAGTTTGCAGTCATCTGCGAACTTTGTCAGCCACAATCCTCCTATGTTTGCCTGTACCTCGGAAAAATAAATGCCGAACAAGAGGGGTCCCAGGACTGAGCCCTGTGGGACACCGCTTGTGACTGGCTTAGAGTCTGACATAGCTCCAGCAACTCTGACCCTGTGGGTTCTGTCCTTGAGCCAGTTTGCAACCCATCTTGTGACATATGGGTTTACATTTAAGCTGGTGAGTTTGTCTATGATGCCCGAGTGGGGTATTGTGTCAAAGGCTTTTGCAAGGTCAAGGTAGGCTGTGTGAACTGCCTTACCCTCATCAATGGCCTTAGTGACTGTTTTAAAAAGTCGACCAAGTTCAAAAAGGCAGGATCTGCCCTTGACAAAGCCAAATTGGGTAGGATCCAATGTCTGTAGGTCCCCAATGTCTTTGTTTATGAGTTCCATAATGATCCTCTCCATAGCTTTGCAGACCAGGCTCGTCAAGCTTATGGGGCGGTAATTTCCAGGGTCCGTAGAAGCACCGCCTTTGTGAAGTGGGACCACTGTTGCCGTCGCCACTCTTTGGGCACGATCCTGTAGTAAGGCTAACATTAAACAGCAGCCTTATGTGTGGGTTTAGTTCCTCTTGAGTTCATGTAGCACACAGCCCAGGACACCATCTCGTCCCATTGATGCTGTGTTTTTAGCTTTAGAGAGGGCGGCTCTCACCTGGGCATCTGAGATGTTAGGGAGGCTACACTCTGCTGGGATAGTTATTTCTCCTTTTGGGGGGGAGGGAGAGGAGAAATTTGCACTGAACCTGTCTGCCAGAATGTTGGCAATGTCAGTGGGTTCAGTGTATTTTGTGTCATTTTGGACTAACTCTGAGCATATCTGGGAGTTTCCACCCACGTTTCTAACATAGCTAAAGAAGGCCTTGTGATTGTCTTTTGCGATTTTTCTCTCAAAGTTGGCCTTGGATGATTTTATGAGTGATCGTAGTTTTTGCTAGTACTGATCAGAGATGCCTTCCCTTTTAGGGATTTTGCTCTGTCATGTAGTAGCTTCCTCCTCCTGTTGTAAAGTTTGTTTATGGCTGGGGTCCACCAGACCGGGCGCCTGCCTTTGGGGGAATGGGTCTTGGTTTTATTTGGGATTGCATGATCCATGCATTCTTGAAGGTGCCCATAGAAGGCATTTGCAAAGGATTCAGCAGTGTTGGTTGTGGTTTCCACTGGCCCAGGGGCCTTGAAAGATACCACTTCAGTCTTAAGAAGTGTGAAGTTTGCTTTTGAGAAGTTCTTCACTGTGGTCTTTGTGCAGGGGTGGGGCGGGATGTGGATTTCCAGTGAGATTAATTTATGGTCTGATCTTACCAAAGAGGGATGTACTTCCGTGTGGAGCATTTTGTCCCCATGTTTGTGATGATCAGGTCTAGTATATTGTCTCCTCTTGTGGGAATGGTGACTAGTTGTTCCATTGCATTTGAGTTTATGAATTCTAGGAACTTTTGGGCTAGGGTGTTGGGGCTTGAGTAATGTTCCCAGTCTATGTTTGGGTAGTTGAAGTCTCCCAAAATGATGGTATTTGGAGAGACATTCATACTCTCCAGTGTCTTCAGGAAGGCTGTGTGGGGTTCCTGAGTTTGAGAGGGTGGTCTGTAGCATGCTACAAACTGTAAGGCAGTTTTGCCTATGGTTAGTTGCACCTGGATAGTCTCCGATGCTTCGTGCGTTGCCACTAACCTGGAGGTGTGGGTATCTTTGATGAAAATGGATACTCCCCCTCCTTTTGTGGTTTGGTCCAAGTTTTGGGGCCGGAAAGCATGATATGAGGTAAAACCTGATAGTGCTGGGGTGCTCTCAGGAGCCTTGAACCAGGTTTCAGTCACTGCATAGACATCGCTGTTCTCCGTACTGAGGAGGGCTTCGAGGGCGTGCATCTTGAGGTTTAGACTTCTGGCATTGAGCAGCATTACCCTTAGTTTTTTTCCACTTGTGTTTTCTAGGGAGGTAGGTTTGTCATTTGAGCCTTGCCTAAAAAAGGCACTATGGGGGTGGCAAAAGCCTTGGCCGATATCCGGAAGCCCAGGGGTGACAGGTGCAAGCCATCCCTTGTGAAGCAGCGTGGCTTGTCAAGCATGTCATCCCAAGCAGACAGACACTGGATCCCCTTAGAATGACACCAGTAATTAAGCCAATTGTTAAAACTGATAATTTTGTCTTTGTACTGTGGCATCATTCTTGGTGAGGGTAAGATGCTGCTCAGGGTCAGGGTCATACCAGCCTGGGCTACATAATCAGAGAGCTCCTCTATGTCTCTTTTCATGTAGTCCAGGGAGGTACCTCTCAGGTCGTTCACACCGGAATGTACAATGACTGAGTCATATTTGTACTTGCTGTGGAGTGACCTGAGTGCTTGTGTTATGTGGCGGATTCTAGCTCCCGACAGGCAGCTTACTGTGACCCTCTCCTTGTTCAGTCTGGTGAGTGGGACGTCAGTGTGCCTGACTATGGAGTCACCTATTACAAGTGTGTCTGGCATGTTGTTTGGCCTTAAGGGCTGTGACTGTTTAGCACACTGACTTTGTGAACTATGTGTTGCATGTGCTATGTCTTGAGGTGGTGGTTGCTTGGGTGTCTGATTTGGAGGCCTCTGTTGTTTTGGTAGATTTTTAATCAGCGCCTCTGAGTATGTTTTTGTGTGTTTATGTGTTTGGTTTGTAGTTGTGATAGTTCTATGTGAGACTGGGTTTGTGGTGTGCGTGGTTACCTTCTCCTCCTGACTGGTCTTGCCAGTACTGAATTGAGAGAGCTCAGCCTCCAGTTTGGCTATATAGTTGCATCTCTCGCATATATTTGTATTTGTTGGGAGGAGGAGAGGGTTGTCTGTGTACATGAGGCAATTGTAACATTGCCTCAAGATTCCCAGATTCACCAGCTGAACAGGAGAGGACGCCAGCAACTGACCCTTCGACATGCTAGAAATAGTGAAAAAGATTGCTGTGTAACTGAGTCAGAAAGGACCTATAGGGAAATGAGTACTCAGCAGAATTTAGGTGAATGAAGTACTTTTGTTTGTTTAAGAGTGCTTTACCTGTATACAAAATGCTTTAGGAGCAAGTGCTGAGCTTTTCAGATAGAGTATAGGCTGTTTAGATTGCAAGTAGAACAGTTCTAAGGGAAAAATTGAAGAGCAGACTTGGCGGAGCCAGAAAAAGTTTAACCTTGTTTAACCGTATGCGCACGCATCACAAGAAAGCCGCAAATGCGGATTTTAAGCAGTGAACTACAAAAGAGCTAGGAATGGTCCCAAACAACCAATTACTAACAGCTTCTTGTGCTGAGGTCACTTCCCCCAAGGACAGGTAGGCTGCTCAAGGCTCCCCACTCCCACTGGTGAGCAAAGAAACTTCCTTCTATCCAAGTAAGGTAATGGACAACACAGGAACTACACCACAGCCCAGAATACAGCAATGCCTGTATACTGGTCTAAACTAGTCGAGAAAGGTGGGAAAACAAGGATTACAAAATTACCACCAGAGTGTGTATCCGACCCTGGCTAATGGAAAACAGACCACTGCCAAGAGAGACACAGCCATTGATATAACCATTGTAAAGCCTGCAGTGGTTAAAGAGGAGCAGTATTTGCTTGGGCAGTCCACTCCAGTCAAAGCTTTAGGAAGGATCCCATTCCAAATGCCTTTGGCTAGTGTTCACCTTGATTGGGAGAGTAGAAAAGGAAACAAGCAAGTAGGTGTATTTGAGGATATCCATGCAAATATCTTGATAAGGAATGATTTCAATAATGCAGTACCTTGTGTGCAGGCTTGGAGACAGGCATGTGGGTCTGGTAGCCTGGGGAAGTCCCAGACAGTCGGTACCCCCAAAGCCAGGACTGGTGATGTGGCTAATTCAGGGAGGGAGCTTCCCTGTTGCAGTAAGCCTGACAATGAGCTACAGCTGCTGGTAGGTACTGATGTTCCCTTAGACAAGGTGACGGCAAGGGCAGAGGTGAGTGGTAGTATCCAGACGGACAGTGAGGCACTGCTGTCAGAAGATACCAGACTTCCTGTGGAAGGGGAGCTGGGAAAAGTCAACAAAGATAGAGTTGAGACAGGCTCAGCTTCAGACCCTACATCACAAGGCTTGTGGGAGGTAGCTAGAGAGGTGCCAGATTCTCAAGGAAAAGGGGAGTCTGTATACCAGAACGAAGGGTTACTGTATAGAGTGTGGACCCCTGAGGGAGGGCTAGAATGTGAGGTAATACAGCAGTTGGTAGCACCCACAGCCTAGCATCTGGCACTTATAGTCATAGCCCATGACATTCCTTTTGCAGGTCATATGGACATAAAGCATACCAAGAGATGTATTATGCAGAACCTTTACTGGCCTGGGATTGCCAGGGATGTAACAGGGTACTGCAGGAACTGTGAGCAGTGCCAAAAAGTAGGCAAGGGAGTAAACAAGGTCAAGCTCCTTTGATGCCTTTGCCTGTGACTGAGGAGCCATTTTAGAGGGTAGCTACGGATATTGTGGGGTCTCTGAGTACCCCAAATTCCACAGGGAAGAACTATATCCTAGTGGTAGTAGATTAGGCTACTAGATACCCTGAGGCAGTGGCTCTGTCCACCGTTGAGGCAGAGAAGGTGGCAAACGTTTTGCTAGAGACCTTCAGTAGGGTAGGTTTCCCAAGAGAAATACTGACTGCCAGAGGTGCCAATTTCATGTCAGACCTGCTGGCTTGACTGAGCACTGTGGGGTGAAGCACCTAAAAACAAATCCCTACCATCCCTAGACTACTGGCCCTGAGGAGAGGTTAATCTCTACACTAAAGACCATGCTATGGGCATTTGCAGACCAGTTTAAGAGAGAGTGGGACAAATATTTGCCCCATATGCTGTTTGCCTATGGACAGGTACCCCAGAAACCACAGGTCTTTCACCCTTTGAGTTGCTGTATGGGCATAGGGTGAGGGGGACCTCTTGATTTGATTCATGATGAAGTGGGAGGGTGAGTGTGAATCCCACAAGGAGTCTGTTGTCGCATATGTCCTAAACCTCAGGACAAGGCTTACGGAGCTGACGGCTTGGCCCCAGATAACCTGGCAGGAACCCAACAGCAGGAAAAAGGTCTGGTATGACAGGAAAGTTCGAGTCAGGGAGTATGCTGTGGGGCAGCAGGTGATGGTACTCATTCCTGTCAGACACAATAAGCTGCAGTCAAGCTTGGGAAGGACCCTTCAAAGTGGTAAGGAAGGTCAGTGATGTTAATTACATGGTAGAACTGCTAGGCAGGAGACAGGGACACAGATTGTACTGTGTTAACATGATGAAGCCTTACCATGGCAGGGAGGGCCTTATGATGAGAATTTGCAGTGTGGACGGCAGCAGGAGTCTGAGGGGGATCTAGTGACTGATCTCCTCAGTGAAGCTTGGACTGATACCATAGTGGAAGGGGTAGCAATGTCCCACTAGGTATCCCTACCCAGGTTCAAGAAATTCGAGCAGTGTTACAGGAGTCTAGGGACATGTTCACTGGGAAACCAGGGTGCACCCACCTGGTGCAGTACTATGTGGATACAGGTCCCCAAAGATCTATCAAGCAGACCCCTTACAGAGTTGCCTGAGTGAGTCAGACAAACTCTGAAGGAGAAGATACAGGAGATGTTGCAACTGGGAGTAATCCAGGAGTTCAGCAGTCCCTGTGGTGCTGGTACCAAAGAAGGATGGCAGCACCAGGTTCTGTGTGGACTACCGAAGACTAAATAGTTTCAGAGTCAGATGCCTACTCCATGCCTAGGACAGATGAAGCCTTAGAGAAGCTGGGTGAGGCTAAGTATCTGACCACTACTGATCTGACCAAGGATCATAGGAGATTACTAGGCTATCAACCTGGAGGTTGTTTTAAGTCTAGCCGTTTCAACCCAATCTAATTCCGTAGAGGCACTAGTCAATACCCAAGACTGCATTTAGTGATGACTGCCACTGTCCAGGAGGGTTGTGGGGACTATCCCCAAAAATGCATTGAAGTTTCCCTGACCGGCATCAAATTCAGGCCATGGCAGTGACAGCGCCAAATCCTAACCAACAGATCACCAGGGACTCCCTACTGGCAGGTGTCCTTGACTCCCATCACTAGGGAGAGGTCAGCCATTGTGACTCCTTTTGGCTTGTATGGGTTCATGAAGATGCCTTTTGGGATGAAAAATGCCCCAGTGACTTTCCAGAGGTTGGTAGATTTATTTATTTAAATTATTTATTTATTTGACATTTGTTGACTGGGATAGTCCGACTGAGCTTGTACCCTTTTTCAGTTTAGGCCTGTGGAGAAAAGTTACACAGTACAAAGTATACAATTAAAAATTTCATAGTACAAATTAAGCAAGTAATACATTCACAGTACATGTTATGAAAGTAAAAAGAAAATAACAAGCAAGTGATAAATTCACAGTACATGTTAGGCAAGTAAAAGGAAGATAACAGGAGTAAAGTAAAAATATAATAAACACAATAAAAAGTTTATATAAAATAAGGTTAAACAAGATGAACATTGTGGTACAAGTAAAGGAATTCAGCAAATGAGGCATTTCAAGGATGCAGTGAGTATTAAGGAGGTGGATAAGATCAAAGTGGCAAAAACAGAGAATAATTGATTATATTGGTCTATTATGATAGTTATAGCAGTTAGTTTGTTAAGTTAACAGTGTGAGGGGAAATTAGAGAGGGGGTGGAAGAGAGAAAGGTAGTACTGTCAGATTACTGGGGGTAGGAATTTGGAGGGGTATGGAGAGCAGTAGTTGATTGTCACTGTAATACACAGGAAGTTAGAAAAGATAGCAAAGTTGTGAGAAAGGAAGTAGTAGGAGGGAAAGTGAGGGGGGAGAAGAATATAGTAGGAAAGAGGGAGCGTAAGATTTCAAGTGGGAGCAGGAGATTATGCCCTTGCTTACCTGGATGAGATTGCCATCTGCAGCCATTCTTGGTAACAGCACCTATAGCATGTCAGGGAGGTGCTGAGGAAACTGCAAAGGACATGGTTGACCATTAAGCCCAGTAAGTGTCAGGTGGGTATGGCAGAGGTCTCCATCCTGAGACATAGAATGGGGAGTGGTATGATCAGGCTAGAACCTGCCAAAGTGGAAGCCATTCAGGCATGGCCTGTTCCAGTTTCCAAAAAACAGGTAAGGGCATTCTTAGGGACAGCAAGGTACTGCAGAAAAAATCTGTTCCTAATTATAGTACAAAAGCTGTTCCTCTCACAGGCCTGAAAAGGAAACGCAGGCCAGATAAGGTACTGTGGATCCCAGCATGTGAGAAGGCATTCCAGAAGCTTAAAGGAGCTTTGGGAGGACCCTTGTGTTAGCCAGTCCAGATTACAGCAAATAATTTGTTGGACAAGTGGATACTTCAAACCATGGGGTGGGGGCTGTACTTAGCCAGGTTTCCTCAGAGGGAGACAAGCACCCAGTGGTACATCTCAGCTGTAGACTCCAACCCAGGGAGGAATGTTATGCAGCTGTAGAAAAGGAATGTCTAGCCATAGTATGGATGGACACTACAGAAACTTCAGCTGTATGGAAGAAAATTCACTGCAGTTACAGACCACAATCATTTAACATGGCTACACAGCTAGCAAAATGCCAAGATATTAAGGTGGAGTTTAGGATTGCAGACATATGACATGAAGTACAACACCACTGTGGGTTCAGCCATGCTTATGCAGATGGGCTCTGTTAAATAAATTTGTTAGAGTCAGACTGTAAAAATCATTGAGTTATTCAAACACAATGTCAATTAATAACAAACAATAATGCAGGAGAAACTCAGATATCACTAATGTACATTAGGAGGCAAAAAACCATACACAAAGTTTGTATAGAATTTTGACTGCTTTATTGACCAAAACACATTGGTTATATACATTTCATTATCAGTTTTGCCCACCTTACTGGTGTGGTCAGTGACAGGGTCTTTACATCATAGTTATTCATAAAAACTGCTGAGTTCGTGTTTTTCAAAAAGTCCTTTTCCCATGAGAATGTTGCAGCCTTGCAAACAGCTGGTCAGTCACGATGACCTCCTGAGGATGTAGCCAATTCAAGGTTCTCTGATTAGTTCAAATACAATAGATGTAAGTCTTCCTTAAAGCCTCCTTTTGTTTCTCTTGTCCCCAGCTGCGCACTATCAGAGATAGTGCGCACAAGGCTACTTCCCTGGTGGAGGCAGGAAAGAGGACATACATGCAAACAGATTTATTATTTTCCAACTTTGCAAAATAATCTTTACTTGAAAGACATGAGCCAGACTGCATCTGCAAGCTGCCAAGGTCAAATTTCTGATTACACTGCAGCTTGTACTTCAAGCAATAATATGCAGGTTTATTTTTACTGTTATTCTAGTAAGACAGAATTAAATGCATTAAGTACATTTATTCCTAACTAAGGCACACATTTCTCTATATATTTGATCATACAACTTATATGTGTTTGAATGATTAAATACACATCTTCCTAAGCAGCACACATTGTAAATATATTTTTCTAGGCAGCATGTATGTAAATATATTTTCTAAGCAGCACACATTGTAAATATATTTTTCTAGGCAGCATGTAGATTTTTCTAACATTCTCCCTCCTTTTAATGCATTTTATTCTGTTTAAAACATAAACAATATTATTTCATTCCTCAGCCTTTCCCTTTCAAGGGCTTTCAGCTAAGTAAGTCATTGGTTTTATATTTCAGAAAAAGCATCATTTGAAATTAATCTTTTAATTTCAACACTTTGGTAAAGAGTTTCAGTAGCAGATATATCAACAAATTTTTTATTAATCTTTTCATGCAGGGAATTTCACAGTAAACACATGTTCCTATTAGGAGTATACCCACACAAATAGCAATTAAATGTTTAATAGGATGGAACCCCACCCCCCCAAACAGATTCTGGAAAAAGTCCGTCAGTGGGTTTGGGCCTGGTTTAGTCATTGCTGATACTTGCTGAAACCAGATAACCCAAAAAACAACTGCCGGACCAATTCTCAGGTAACCATTTATATGCCTTTTTCCCACAAATAAAATCATTACTTTGGTACTGATACGTGTTATCCCTGCATGAAACATTTTCCTATTCCTAATAGACAATTGCTTAGTTAAGACTAGATTGTCACATACTGCATTTAATGTAGTTTTCATTGAACTCAGATATGAATCATGGTTTGTATTACAAACAGTACCCCCACTTTTGACTTTAATGTAACATTTATAAGACATTGTTATATTACCATTACTCCAGCCCACCTGGAGGGTATTACTCTCATACAATTTCTTTTTGTGTGAACAGGTAAAAATAAAGCAATTTTGTCCTGTGATCTCACAGTGCCTGTGTCAAATAACAGGTTTTCCCAAGTTTCATTTATTCCCAAGGGGACAGCAGACATTAAAAGTCCTCCATATGCTGTGGGTATTGCAGTACAGACCCAGCAATTTGAAATGTTCATAGTCTCTACATAAACTCGTTTCATAGCCAGGTATGTGTTAAAGTTTGGGTGCCAGTCTGTAGCCAGTCCTTCATCACGCTTTTATTAATTTTACTTCTGTAGTTATATGCAAGAAAACCATAACAACAAAAAGGTTACTACAAACATAGTTATTAAGTGTATGATCAGTAGGCCAGTGAACCAATGTCTCTGGGGTTGTTTCACATTTTATTTATTCTGCCTCTGGCCATTCTGTTCCTGTGGTATGTCCAAACTGAATTTCTTAACAGGTTTGCAATGGGTTAAATGAACCCAAGATGATCTCTCAGCAATTTTCACTGCAGTGGGTGTTGCCAACAGTACCTGGTACGGACCTTCCCACCTTGGACTCGCCCAGTTCTTTCTCTTTATGACTTTCAGCCAAATCCAGGACCCCGGGGTCAGCACGGCTTCTGGTTTTGTTTCTTGTTTATCTGAAAAGAGTTCAACTGCAAAACAGTCTTATTTATAACAGTTTCTTTATTTAATTAGCTAGTGAACTGTCAGCCTCCAGCCCTGCAGGCATGAGAGCTTTTACTGAGGCACATAATATGCCTTTCCAAATACTACTTTAAAGGGGATCAAACCCTTTACATTTGTTACTGTTTTTCATGCTCAGCAATGCTAGAGGTAAACAGCAAATCCAATTCTTCTGAGTCTTACTCATCAACTTTCTTAACTTGTTTTTTTTAAAATCCCATTGTACCTCTCCACCAGTCCTGCTGACTGTGGGTGGTAAGCACAGTGATTCCTTAAGGAAAAGCTTCTACCCATTTTGAAAACATATCTATGATCACTAAACAGTATTTTTCCCTTCACATTTATTTAACTCTATGAAGTCCATACGAATAGTATGGAATGGATATGGTGGTGTAGGGAAACTCCCTTGCTTGTTTTTAAATGCTCCTTGTGCATGGTGCTTTGTTACAAGTATGACAAGCTGCACAAAATTTTATTGTATAATTTATGTATCCATATGTTTGGAATATTTTATTTACTAACTGTACCATCCCCCCTGTTGAGACATGGCTCTGCCCATGGCTCAACAAAGCTGCATTTTTAAATAAATTAGACGGTAATATTAAATTGCACCTTGTTTTACCCAGTTTTGTTTTTCTGCTGTTGTAGTAAGCATTTGTATTGTTTTTAACATGTCTAAATGTAAAATCTCAAAGGGCTGTAATTTTTCATTAAAAAAAAAATAAAGTTCCTGAGTCTGAGGCTGCTTGCTTTGCAGCTGCATCAGCTCGTGCATTACCTTTTGAAATCTTATCCTGTTGTTTTGTATGAGCTACACATTTACAAATAGCTACTTTGGTAGGCAACTGAATAGATTCTAATAGCTCCAAAATAAATTGCGCATGATTAATAGGTTTTTCACTGGATGTAATCATCCCTCTATTTTCTTCATTATTGTGCAACACATGCACTGTAGAAAAAGCATACTGATTATCAGTATATATGTTTACTTTTTTTTTTTTGCCTTTTACTAAAATACATGCTTCTGTCAAAATTACCAGTTCTGCTGCTTGAGCATACAAGTTGTGTGGCAAAGTTTGTGCTTCTAAATTTTTAGTGTCTGTAACTACTGCATACCCCACCAGATTTTTTCCTGTAGGACCCCTTCTGCATGAGCCATTCACGTAATATGTCACCTCAGCATTGTCCAAGGGCATATCTGTAAGATCTTATCTAGGTAAAGCTAACTGTTTATATGAGGTTGACTCAGCAGTATGGTCATACATGAAAGATGTCTAGCAGGAGAAAGGTATGCAACTTTTTCTTGTGGCAGAATTATTGCAACTGCATGAGGCATTCTCAATGTGAGAGGGTGGAATAACACCATTGAGGCTGAAGCCTGTACTGCCATTGCTGCTGCAACTACTGCTTGTACACAGTGAGGCAAAGATTGCACCACTGGGTCTAACTGTAATGAATAGTAAGCTATGGGGCATTGCTTATCCCCATGTTGCTGCTTTAATACTGATGTCATGTACCATTGCTTACAATCTATGGTTTAAAAAACGTTTGTGATAACTTGGAAGTCTTAAAACTAATGAAGAAGCTATTAACTGCTTCAACCTGCAGAAAGCCATTTCTGCTTTTGTTTTCATTGTAAAATAATTTGGTACCCAGTTCCAACAAAAATTAGTTGTACCTAGGAAAGACATTATTTCTTTTTAGTTGTTGGTTTGGGTGCTTGCAAAATTGCTGTTTTTTTTCCCTTTTCTCTTTCCCACTATTTAGTATTTTACCTTTACTGAATATCACATATTCCAGGTATCTAACCTGTGTTTTTTTCCCAAAGTTTGTAACTTACTCTTGTTTACTTTGTGTCCTTGTATTACTAAAAATTTTAACAATGCTACTGTATTCACCCTGCACTGCTGCTGGGTGCTGCTAGCAAGATGTCATTTACATAAAGTAAAATTTGACTACCTTCTGGTGGGGTAGACCCTGCCAGATTGCTAGCCATTTTTTGTGCAAATATTATTGGGCTCTCACAATATCCCTGTGGTAGTCGTGTATATGTATACCTTTTACCCTGAAATGTAAATGCAAACCAATATTGACTATCAGGATGTATAGGTATTGAAAAGAAAGCATTGCTTATATCTACCACAGTAAAATACTTTTGTTGTGGCTTTAAATGATTTAACAAGGTATGTGGGTCTGGCACCGTAGGTGCTTTAGGTATTACTGCATTATTCACAGCTTATAAATCTTGTACCATCTGCCATTCCCCGTTTGCCTTTTTTTTAACAGGAAATAGGGGTGTATCACATGGTGAATCAGGAGATTCTACCAGTACTCCTTTTTTGAGTAATGCTGCTTATTATAGGCTTAATTTCTACTTTTGCATTCTTTCCCAAAATATATTGTTTTTTTCTGTGGTCTAAAAGCTGACTTTGGGGTAATTGTAACTGGTCCTGCTGCTTGAATAAGCCCTACATTTGACTTGCCTGTTGACCACAGAGTTGTTGGAATTTTACACAAGGCCTTTTCTTTTTCTTTTAATCAAAATGCTAATCAGCTGTCCTTACTAGATTGCAAGTGTACAGCTGTATGTGTCTGTGTCAACCAATTCAGTTTTGTTTTCATATCCCTTGTCCTGACATTTTTAAATCAGTCTGTTTTCCCATTTTGTTACCTTTTTTCCTAAGTCTGCCCATTTAAAACTTTTGTTTTTTGTCAAGCTGACATGTGGTAGTCTATTGGACTTATACAATCTCATGAACTCCTGAGGTAATGAACAGCTTACTACACTGTTTCCCTCAGTATCCCAGCATAAAGTTTGTAATATTAATTTGTCAGCAGGATTTTTACTTATATTTTTTATTAGGTCCTGGTGTGCTACAGTAGTATGGAGTACAATGTAACAAGTGCCGCTGATCAGTGTCAAGGGAGGGTACCTTACTGATGGCTACGTTTATCAGTTCTTTGGTTACTGCCCCTGGACCAATCATAACTAGGTCCTGGCTGTACCAATAATAGGCTTCACCCTCTGATCACACCACAAGAGCATTCATTTGTCTTTGTGCTTCCATACCCTGCATGGTAGGAACTACTGCTATGCCAAATATCTGCACAAGGTCTTTTCCCAGTAAGTTTACTGGATATTTTTGCAGAAACTACAATTTTACTTTTCTGAGTCATACCTGAAACAGGGTCAGTTATTGCTATATTATGGGAAAGTGGTTCCCTGTATAGCTGTCTATTTGCTGCTTTTACTAATATATAATTAGGTGATTTAGAATGTTTTGGTAACTTGGAGGGTGTATCAAAGTCCGTGACGCTCCTGAGTCACACAGGAATTTGACCTTTCTTCCCTCCACCAGAAGTGTTACTTCTGGTTTTGTATTTGCTAGGTAGAGCTCCAGGCTCAACAATGCTAAATCTAAAATTTTATTTTCATTTTTATTCTTTACATCTGTTTGTACTTCCTCTATTCCCTCTACTACATTCACATTTTCTTTTTGTTTATTAACCTTTCCTGATGATGTTTGGTTATTATCACTATTATATAGTCAGTCCACATCTCCTTTATCTTCTGTTATTGCTTTCTTATTTTGTTTATAGTCCCTAGCTAGATGCCCTTTTTACCTGACTGTAATACAAATACTTCAGCTTCGTCTTCAACAGTGAAGACTTGTGCCCTTTTTTTTCTTTTTACTATTAAAGTGTCTTTCAGTACGTCTAGCATACTCAAGTAAGGCTTGCAGCCTGCTTGTTCAGTGATTTATCATATGCCTTGTAATAAAACTACTAACAGAGGCAATGCAACCTTTTAAAAATGTATATATATATATATATATTTTTTAATTGTTATTTTAAGCATTTTAATAATCTAGCATAATATCCATCTACTGTCTCATTTTCCTGTTGTAGGCATTAATTAATGCAAGTCCAGTCTACTCTAAGTTTTCATTTTTCAGAGATCCTGTCTGTTAGACCTTTTACTCTGTTGTCTAAAAATGTTTCAGAATTTTTTAAGCTTCTGTTTTTCTTTTGCCTGACGCCCTGCATCAGATTAAAAACTTGTTTAAGGAGTTTAACTAGTGAAAGTTTATCTAGTTTACTATCAAATTTATAGTTGTTAACACATTTTGCAAAATATCTCACATTATCTGCTCTCTGTAATTGCATATATTTTGCATCTTCTGTTAGGGGCGGGTCACGTGACCCTTTAGTGCATTCGTTTCCCATGTCTCTGAAAGAAAAAAGAAGAGAGAGAGAGAGAGAGAGAGAGAGAGAGAGAAAACAACAACAGAACTGTTACGTAACCCTTTCTCTTGTACCACGTGGTATCTCTATTCCCCGTATTCACAGTAGTGTCTAGAATGACTGTTTACTTTGTTTTGCTTTATTTCCTGATCTATGACTCAAGATACAATACTTCGACTACCTCTCTCCCTGCTATCACAAACCTTAGCAATAGCACAGTGTAACCTGGTCCCTGATCTAAAACAAAAACAAAGAGAGGAATTCTGCTTACCCGAGCCTCCTGCTTATGTTTGATAGGCTTTTTAGGACCCAGTTTTCCGCTTTTCGGCCACAGATCAGATAAGTGGACAGCCTCTTTAGGCACGACAATTCAGTCGGAGGTCTTTCCTTCTTCTGCGCAGACTTCAATACCACCTATATATTCTGACCTGTAGCTTACCAAGGGAATTCCGGCACGATTAGGACCAAGATGTTAAATAAATTTGTTAGAGTCAGACTGTAAAAATCATTGAGTTATTCAAACACAATGTCAATTAATAACAAACAATAATGCAGGAGAAACTCAGATATCACTAATGTACATTAGGAGGCAAAAAACCATACACAAAGTTTGTATAGAATTTTGACTGCTTTATTGACCAAAACACATTGGTTATATACATTTCATTATCAGTTTTGCCCACCTTACTGGTGTGGTCAGTGACAGGGTCTTTACATCATAGTTATTCATAAAAACTGCTGAGTTCGTGTTTTTCAAAAAGTCCTTTTCCCATGAGAATGTTGCAGCCTTGCAAACAGCTGGTCAGTCACGATGACCTCCTGAGGATGTAGCCAATTCAAGGTTCTCTGATTAGTTCAAATACAATAGATGTAAGTCTTCCTTAAAGCCTCCTTTTGTTTCTCTTGTCCCCAGCTGCACTATCAGAGATAGTGCGACAAGGCTACTTCCTGGTGGAGGCAGGAAAGAGGACATACATGCAAACAGATTTATTATTTTCCAACTTTGCAAAATAATCTTTACTTGAAAGACATGAGCCAGACTGCATCTGCAAGCTGCCAAGGTCAAATTTCTGATTACACTGCAGCTTGTACTTCAAGCAATAATATGCAGGTTTATTTTTACTGTTATTCTAGTAAGACAGAATTAAATGCATTAAGTACATTTATTCCTAACTAAGGCACACATTTCTCTATATATTTGATCATACAACTTATATGTGTTTGAATGATTAAATACACATCTTCCTAAGCAGCACACATTGTAAATATATTTTTCTAGGCAGCATGTATGTAAATATATTTTCTAAGCAGCACACATTGTAAATATATTTTTCTAGGCAGCATGTAGATTTTTCTAACAGGCTCTCAAGACAGGAATGGGGTAACGTATTCCTATATAAGCTTATTTCTTTCAAGCCATGTTATTCAAGGGTTACTTGAAAAACTAGCTTGAGTCTTCAAAGGGGGGAGAGGTGTGACAATAGGAGGTACTACCAGCCATGCCAAGAGAAACAGCAGTGAATTTGTAACATATGCCAGCACAGCTAGCTGGAACTGTGTAAATAATTATATGTCAGTTGTATATCAAACTGATTTGTACAGATGATTGTTCTAAAAATGTATTTGTGAGCTTTGCTTGTGTTAAAATGCATCAACAGTGCACCCTGCTGGAATGAAAAGAAAATGTACATGTATTATTGTAAGTGAAATAAATGCATATGTTTTAATAAAGGACACTGGGACAGTAAAGGCTAACCAGCTAAATTACTTTACGAAAAATAAGAGAAATGTAAATGAGCTGTTAAATCATTAAAACGGTACCCACAGTGCTGAATAGGACCAGAGACGGTAGGTCTGGGAACAGCCATTATCTGTTATTGTTGTAAATGTTTCTGGCTCTTAGGCACTGCCATAAAAGCTCTAAATGTGTAATGAAGCAGTTTGCTGAAGTCCCGTCTCAAATTTCAAAAGGGGATACTGTGAGAACCTAGAGTCAGGTGACCAGATGAGTTCATTCTGCAAAACATTTTGGATATAATATTTTACAGGGAGTAATCTCTGAGGATACAGTATTCTGTTTTGGGGAACCTAACTAGAAAGACTGCTCACATATTTCATAGTGCCTTGCTCTATCAAGCAAGTTATTAGATAATAGAAATACTCCTAAATTCAGTCAGGGATATAATGAAGCTTTGTTTATATATTGTTTTTCTTTATTTGCCTGAGTCGGTGTATCAATGTTCTTTTCAATATTTCCTGTGATTTGAACTCTGTGGTTAACTGTGAGTATATATTCAGTATTCTCACTCTGTTTTATTATTCATTATTAAATATATTTAAAACGTTTATTGTGGCTGGTCCTTGTAGAAAGTATTTAACCTTTGAGAGTGCTTATATTTATTTGGTGATGCTGTGTGGGTCATTCCAGAAGGCTTAGTCATCTTGGTCAAATACTACCATTTGTATTAGTATTAATATTACACAGTATAACTGGACACCATTTGTTTGGGTCTTAGAGTAGCTGATTGTGGAGTGTCTGGTGGCAGTGATAACTACCTTATATACTCTGGGCAGAAGGGGAGACAGCAGGTAAATTTGGTCTTTCCCGTGTGTGTGTGTGTTTGTGTGTGTTGTGTGTGTGAAGAATCAAATCTGTCAGTGTGTGTGCGTGTGTCAGCTACCTGGGGCAGGGACACTAACCACTGGGTGTTTTACAGAGAGGGTGCTGGAGGACTTGGCTTGGACACTCAGCTGAGGACCTAGCCCTACAGCTGTACCAGTGGGCAGTCTTAGTGGGGTCCTGGAAGGAGACAGATATACAAAAATCCAGACCCCAGGCTGGGTGCATTCCCTGTGTGCTCTTAAGGGAAATTGTGCTTGATGCAGAGAGGTCTGCATCTGGAAGTATTGAGTGTATCCATTTGTATTCCAAGGGCAAGTCCCTCTCCAGTGTCAGTGGTGAGGATTAAGGCTCCTTGATTACTGGCCCAGTGTGGGAATGTCACATATTGGTTGGCAGTGGTGGCAGCATCACTCATCACAAATCGGTTGGTAGTGGTGGGACCATCACACGTCACATAAGCATAATGCATATTCTCACTCGACCATTCTTTTAAATGATTTGGACCATACAAGCACACCACTCAGATGGGTTAAGTAACACTTTCACTAATGCCAAGGCATTAATTTCAGTTCTGTGTCTACTTTGGAAAACAAAATAAATGGAGCCCTTTCCAGTGGAGTTAATGTATATGGAATAGCATTTAGTTTTCATTTATTTTACTGATTTACATTCCAGCAGGCAAATTTCACTAAACACATCCACATTGAAAATGTATTTTTGCCATTAAACTCATTTCATGTGTCACAGCATTACCAAGCAGACTTATTTAAGGACAGTTCAGAACATAAACCCAGCACTCAACCTTGTGCCCCTTCCATTCAAACATAGCTAGAAGTTTGCCTGTAGGTCTAAGAATTCAATTTCTGTGTCATGCAGCTGTGGATGTTTTGGGAAACTTATATAAGTAGCTTGATATATCAGAGTAACTCTGGCCCCTGTGTCTATTTTAAAACTCACATAGATACCACATATTAATATTTTTACTTGACAGTCAGCTTCTGCTTCTGACACAGTTGTACCCATAAAATAAAACATTTATGCATCGTTTTTAGTTTCACTGATATCTTAGCAGAAATCTCTTGAACTTGCTTTGTTTTACAAAAGACAGCAAAATGGTGCAGTCTTATAGATGTTTTACACTTTCAGCCATACACAGCACACTGCTCTGACTCATGGTAATGTCATACCTTGTACATTTGCCTGGATTAATCTCACTTTGCTTCATGAACATTTGCTTAGCCTGTGTTACATTATTTGTTATGGAAATTACTTTTAGCACTCTCTTTTATGTCACACACATAATTTGCCATGTTCAAGTTAATATTCTGGTTATTTGCATTGCTTTCTCTATGGTTAGATTAAATGCAAGCTGTAACATTTGTGACACTTCCCATCAGCCAGCTCAGTCACAATGCAGCCCCTTATTTGCTCATCTTTAGTGCCATTAACACCACAATATTCTGCCGGTTTACCTTCATAGTGTTGAAGCACTCATGTGCAAGGGCAGATGTGCGAAAGTACGATTTCAAAAGTTCGGAATGTCTACACTGAACTGCTGAATTCACAACTGAGCGAATGCCAGTGTGGATTCGCTCATGTGAATTCGGCAATTCGGACTGCAGATTGCACTACAGTGGGGATCAGAACATAAACCCCCTCCCTCAATGTAGTGTGACCTCAGAGTTAGTATATTAAGTTAGCAGGGGTGTGTGTTTTGAAAACATTCGACATTCTCGTAATGTCAAATTCGTTGATCAGCACTTTCACTTTTTTAAACATTCAAAAGTGCAGTTTCCGACTATGTGAGTCGAATATTCGCCTGCTCGCATATTTTGTTTGAGACCTTGTAAAGGTAAACCTATTCTGCCACTTCATATAATCATCTCACAAACATTTCCACACACACCCTATGCTTGTATACATTTGTGAAAACATGCTCTCTCATGTAATATATTTCTTTTTGGCTCAAAGTGTTCACTGAGTTTACTAATTACTGGCTTGTAAGTAACACTCCAGCCCTCTGTAAAAGCAATACAAGTAGTAAATGGTCTCAGTTTCTCAGCCCCTTGCACACAAAAGTGTATTTACATGGAAGTTTTCTGATTCTTTATTTAATTTCATTGCTATATGAAACCATGCGAATGTCTCTTTCCATGCTGGCCACCAAAATAGTTTTCAGAACTCAAATGGCTCTGGTGGGTTAAACACTATCATGGCATTTCTTAATGGTCTCAGAGCATTTTGGATCACTTGTATGGTTTGGCACAATTCTGTAAGCTGTGAAGGCACTTTTGATTTACTTTCATTGAGAATATCCTGGTTCTGGCACCATGCCAGGTGATGCTATGAAGTATACACTGCTTCTAGTCAGGATGATGCCAGAAACATCAGGATTCAGCGTACGTTTTGATAAACAAATAACTCTTATTACAAACAACATGGTAAAACAATATAAATGCAGTTAACATTTCATCGTCAAGGAAAGTTTATTCTTAAAAGGGTAACAACATATTTAAAGGGGCAATATTATTATATGTTCTCTGTCTGTGTATGTATACACATACAAACACACGCACAATGTGGATATAAAAAGTATACACACCCCTACTAAAGTGCCAGGTTTTTATGATATAAAAAAATCAGACCACAATAAATCATTTCAGTTTTTTTCCCACCTTTAATATGACCTATAACTGTACAATTCAATTGAAAAACAAACAAATCTGTTGGGGGAAAAATATAAAAAATAAAAAACGTACAATAAGCTGGTTGCATAACTGTGCACACCCTTAAACTAATTCTTTGTTGAAGCACTTTTTGATTTAATTACAGCATTCAGTCATCTTCAGTAGGAGTCTATCAGCAAGACACATCCTGACTTGGCAATATCTGCCCACTCTTCCTTGCAAAAGTGCTCTAATTCTATCAGATTGCGAGGGCATCTCTTGTGCACAGCCCTCTTCAGGTCAGCTCACAGAAGTCTGGGCCATTCCAAAACTTTAATTTTCTTCTGGTCAAGCCATTCTTTTGTTGATATGGATGTATGCTTGGGGTCATTGTCATGTTGAAAGGTGAAATTCCTCTTTATCTTCAGCTTTCTAGCAGATGCCTGAAGATTTTGGGCCAAAAGTGACTGGTATTTGAAACTGTTCATAATTCCCTCCACCTTGACTAAAGCCCCAGTTCCAGCTGAAGAAAAGCAACCCCACAGCATGATACTGCCATCATCATGCTTCACTGTGGGGGTGGTGTTCTTTTGGTGATGCGAAGTGTTGTTTTTGTGCCAAACGTACCTTTTGGAATTGTGGCCAAAAAGTTCTACCGTGGGCTCATCAGACCATAACACATTTTCCCACATGCTTTTGGGAGAGTTGATGTTTTGTTTTGCAAATTTTAGCTGGGCCTGGATGTTTTTGTGTGTAAGAAAAGGCTTCCGTCCTGCAACCATACCCCATAGCCCAGACATATGGAGAATACGGGAGATTGCTGTCACATGTAGTACACAACCAATACTTACCAGAAATTGCTGCAGCTCCTTCAGTGTTGCTGTAGGTTTTTTGGCAGCCTCCCTGACCAGTTTTCTTCTTGTCTTTTCATCAATTTTGGAGGGACGGCCAGTTCTTTGCAACGTCACTGTTGTCCCATATTTTCTCCACCCTTTGATGGCTGTCTTCACTGTGTTCCATGGTATATTCAATGCTGTGGAATTTTTTTTGTACCCTTCTCCTGATACCTTTCAACAATGAGATGCTTTGTAAGCTCTCTGCGAACCATGGCTTTTGCTGCAGCAGGCAACTGAGTATATGTCAGGAAAATCCTACTAGAACAGCTGAACTTTATTTGGGGTTAATCAGAGTCTCTTTAATTGATGGCAGGTGTGTACCCAAGAAGACAGAATGTTGTAATTAAATCAAAAGGTGCTTCAACAAAGTTGTAGTTTAAGGGTATGCACACTTATGCAACCAGCTTATTGTACATTTTTTATTTTTTATATTTTTTCCCCTAACAGATTTGTTTGTTTTTTAATTGAATTGTGCAGATTATAGTTCACATTAAAGGTGGGAAAAGTTTTGAAATGATTTATTGTGGTCTCATTTTTTTATATCACAAAAACCTGGCATTTTAACAGGGGTGTGTACAATTTTTATATCTACTGTATACACACACGCACACACGTGTATTTAACAGCTTTAATTTGCTTTCAACAACTTCTACTAATGCACAAATGTTTCTGTTCTATAAGTAGGTACGTCATAGCCCAGTCCATGAATATTGCATACAAATTCCAAATGCCCCCTCCACGATCCACAGGGAGAGCAGAGAAAGATGAGAGAGTTGGACATTGCCCTACTGGGCATTACTGTTTGCTTATTTTATAGTGCTGGTTTCACTCTCTCAATGTCTACTTGTGGACTAGAACAATTTCTTAAAGGAAATATGTGGAACATTATACATTTTTAAGTTACCCTTCTCAGTGGTAACAAACTTCAAATGAAACATTCACAAAATGTTAAAATATATATGCTTTTATAAATATCAGAAGTGTATATTCAGTTTTTTGACCTGTCACTCCAGAGTAAAATTTGTCCTCTCACCCTTTCTGTGTGTATGAGTACTGAAAATTTGAATTTACCTTCCTCTATTTTCTCCCAACAATACAAGCAGGTTAACCTGCTTTAAATACGCCTGGTATGTTCCACTAGCAAGAATGTTATTGTGTCAAAACTCTATACACAATTTGTAATAAAAGCTGCATTACACCCTCTCTTTTATATTACTGCAAGGCTAAACAACAGATCTGTCCTCAAACAGAAGGAAACCAATGAAGACGTCTTTCCACAGACACCTGTAACCAAACAATGGACACAGTCTTGCTTTCTACCATGCTTATGTGCACAACAGGAGTATGATCCTGAAGGAACTAGTATTTAATTTTTATTTATTTACTCACCTAATTACGAACTAAGTGGACTGGCCAAAATAATCCTTTACAGCCACGACATAGGCCCGTAATAGAACAAGAATACAGCAATATAGTACAGTTGAATTTGCAATAGTATAAACATCCATGCTATCCTCTTGCCCGGAGGGTCCATACATTGGGTTAAATCGGGTTATATTGGAAAGGCTTGTAAGAGCTTTTAAGCCATTAGCCTAGTAATCTCCTATGAACCTGAGACAATTAATGATAAGTATGAGATATATAAAACCTTACGAATGGAGAGTATTACACATTATCGTCGTAACAGACCTAAAACTTGCAGTATGTGGAACATTTTCAATAGGAATTAAGACATTAAGGTGCTAGCAAAATGTGTTGATAACTAGATTTACATTTGTACACTATGTCCACCTCCGCAGAAAAGGTGAATAGTTACGTAATGTACACTACTGCTGTACGTTTTACATGATGATATTTTAACGATTATCTATGTACCAAATGCATGTGTACTCTTGATAAGAAAGTCTTTTAGTTTATGCCTGAATGAATCAATTTTTAAGTCATCTGGGAATGTATTCCATGAAACAAGGCCAATTTTGCTAACTGCTCTTAAGTCCAAGTTACTGCTGCATTGCTCCTTAAGGGGTGGTCAGTATCTTTTGGTACAAGGTACTTTTTGAGAGGCTGGTAATACTGCAGATTTGTTATTTTAAAAAGGAGTGAGTTAAGCAGCAGTACTGCTCTGCCTGTTATTGAAAGCCTATAAAGTTTCTTTAGTAGGTCAATTTGGTAACTTTTACTGTATGCAAACCTGACAATTTTATTAGAAACTGCTTGAAGTAGTTCAGTGTTTTGGCTAGGGTGGAGTGCTATTATTAGAAGAGTATACTGGATTTTGTTTTATTTACTGTTTTATTCAGTTTAAATGCGAGTCCAATTCAAGTTTTTCACTCATGTTAAAAATCAAAAGCCATGTTTCTGATAAAGGAGCTGTTATGATGCAATTAATTTATGATTCAGTTAGCAGCAGTGGGATTAGAAACTTATTTACATCTGCAGACAGAATACATTTGATGCACAATAATCAGTAATATGAATGGTCAAGTTTCTTTTCCCGTCTGATTACAGCAAAACAGTTTATGTCAACAAGTATAAACAATATTTCCAATTAATAGGATATGGCCTGTATAGGCAATACTTTGCTGAACTGATGCAAAGGTATTTTCCAATCGTGGACTCTCATCCATAACTAAATCATCTTCAATTATTTATTTATTATTGTACATTTTTGATAAAGTTCTATAGTGTATTGTAAGTTCACGCATTCCAATGAAATGTAAAATACAAAATGAAAAAAAAGCATCTACATAGGGGATTAGGATCAGGTCTCCAATTGTAATCTAGTAAGTCCAAGGTCAATAAGCAGATGTCAAGAAAGTGATCTCTCAAGAGCAGAGTGAAGGGATGCAAATCCTGACATCCACTTCAAGAACATATGGATATGACCTGAGAGATGCAATCATAATTCTCTGCAGTACAAGGAGCTTTACCTGCTCCATGTAGTATCAGTTACAGAGAGAGGAAAAAAATTAAGGAGAGGTAGGTTGCTACACACTTAGCACTGCCTCACAGACAACAGCCAAAAGCCAAGTGTATCTCTGATCCTGTAATAGCTTTGAATGCATTAATGCACTTTGCACTGCACAAACCAAAAAAGAAGTTTGGCTGCACAAAATGGATTATAGATTTTAAAGCTGTTTCAGCTTCCAAACACTGTTCTGTGCTCCAACATGAAACTAAAGCACAACACCTCTGAAAAGAACTTATCAAAATTTTAAGCATGTTTCTTATGTCAGAAAATGACATAAGACCACTGTCTGTTCCCTGATTTCAAACAGTACTCACAGCACTCCATACACTATATATATCTGTTAAGGCCATTACTCCCTCCCCTATCAGGAAGTAAACTGCTGTGCTACTACCTCTCGCAGTATCACTGCCCTTTCTTTGTGTGCATCTTTCAAATACCAAATAAAATATTACTTCAGAAACATTCTAATCAGCTAGCAAAAATGGGTCTATCAGAGCCAAAGTAGTAGAAACAGGACTGATGATAAAACAGTTATTCATGTAAAGATAACAGAAAAGGAAAAGATAAAGATAAGTCACAGACTTCATTACTTATCCTTGCCCACCAAACTACCCTTACCATGATCCTGAATGGATGTTATATGAATGTCTCCTTTGGTAATAAAATTAAGCAGATTGTAACAAGGTGACCAAACTGTGAAGATATGCTTTTGCAAGCTATGAATGTCCTCTTGAATTTTTTTTCTTATTTTCACAACATTGTAAGGACTTCAGGGGCTATTTTCAACTGAAAGCACTAACCTATGTCTTATTGCATTCTTCTGTCACCTTCTCAGCCTTCCTCCTTCTTCCTCAGGATTTATACCATTTTATATCATTCAGTTTTCTACAAGTTTTAGCAGACCTGAGGTCTTATTTTTCATCAGCATGGCTAGCAAACATGGAGAGAAGATGGTGGGCCAAATTTCAAAAGAGGTGCTCCCGCTGCAAGTGATTTACCCTGGTATAATCCCAAAAGACATACACCAAAGCAAGTCATATACACCAAGAGCAGGACCTATGAATAAACATGCTTACACCAAGTGCCAGATTCCAAAAGACCTGCTGAGAGTGTAGGAGACTGAACTCCATTTACACTGACAGCAAGTATTTTGGAATCATGCCCCGAATCGCAAGTTGCAAAAAAAAAAAAAAAAAAAAAAAAAAAACTTTCTTCAATTTCAACAGCAGAGAAAGATACAAGATTAAAAGGCATAACACTTCAGTTAAGGGGAAAAATAAACTTCAGATAAGGAAGGGAGAAAGTTGCCTCTCTCAAAATTTTCTACTAATAGTAATCCTCTCACTAAACTGAAAAAAAATATTGCAGCATTACAATAAACTGAGAAGAACATATTCTGTACATCTCAATATCATTAAACTACTATGGCCAAATTAGTCTGCAGAACTGCAGAATATGAGACATGGATTTCAACTTATGAGAAAAAATGTTTAATGTTCCACCCAAAACTAACCTACATTCCAAAGAAACTACAACTAGGAAAGGAAACAATAAAAATTACTGACTTATAATCAAGAAGTTGACATAATATTTTCCTTTGGTGCTTGCCTGAAAATATGGTTCTACCAACCTACTAGTTGTTAATTAGGACATGTTTTCCAACTTACAGAAGACCAAAAGCAAAAGTATCCTTCTTAATAGAAATGGCACATCGAGAGAAATTAGTGCAAAGTCTGCTTCTGATTTTCTGCTAGAATAATTTACATCAGACTATCAAGATGCAGTTAAAATAATTAAAACTACCAAAATAAACCACTGTTTCAGTTGTGACTTAATAAAGATGCTTATTAAAAAAAATGTAATCACTGTCCTTTGCAAAACTTTTCATCTGAATTTCTCTGCAGACATTCTTATGGAACAAAAATTCCCAAATCCAGTTTTCTCCTTTTTGCCAGTTTCTGATTAAGAAGAACACTTTGTTTTTAGTTGTTTTTTCAGGCTTAACTGAGTTTTTCCTGGAAGTGTAAGAAATATGAAATATTTTATTTTAAAAAGATGTTATTCTGACAGGTTTTGCATTCAAACCTGACTATAAATGTTTGTATAGCCATTTGTTTGTTCTGTTAGTACACCTTCCAGTTTTAATACTGCTTATTATAGTACTAATCAAGTTATTGAAATTGTTAAAACTTGTGTTATCAGCTGAACCTATATAAAGTCTGTTTTTTAGTCTTTCATTTATCTTACTGATGGTAATATATAATTTATGAACTTAGTCTTAATAATGTTGTAGTGCATGGAGGATCATGAGTTACACTCTGGCATCCGGCAAAAAACAAATCAGTTAAGTGCTTCTATAGTGAAAGACCCAATATTAACAACCTGCCTCACTTGTTATGAGTGGTTATTGTGCCAGGCAGTTAAATCTGCCATTACTAACCAGAAATGACAGCAGGAGAATTAAAAACAGATTTGTTTCTGCCTGTTGTCTGTGCCAGTAATGTGTCCCTTACTTTTGGTAACAGAAGAGTGTGTTACTACCTTTCTGACAGAGCTGGTAAATGCTTTATGACTTTGAAAGCCAGCAAAAGTGTGTTAATATGTACTAATTTGTTAGGAAAAGTGTGTTGGGCACTTCTGCATGTGCTAAACTCTCTTTTATCCCCTTAACTGCTGAGCATTTTCAGAAAGTCAATCCCCATAATACTGCATGTTTTTGGCTATTTCTGCTATTTGTGTTAACAAGCTTATGTCCCCAAAGTGGTTCAGCATTTGTTAATAAAAAATTCAGGGAACAGTAGTGGGATACATCTCTATAAAACTTCACTAGGGTGGGTTCCTACCATCCAAGACAAAGGAACAGCTGCATCTTAACTTCAATAAGACAAAATTCAATTTTAATGTCATTTTTTTATATCCCAACACGCACAAAGAATAAAAAGTTTGCTTTTATGCAGAAGTACTTACTAGAGATAGGTATGATATCACACTAACATTATATGTTTATGTTTGTGATTGTTTTTGTTTATTTTACTCTGAAAAGAATTGAAAGTTATGCATTTCTTTTAGCTGACTGTTTTGTAAAAGTTGCACTCTGTCTATTTAAATGGCCACTCTGGCCTGAATTCCATCCTAACCTCAAAGGGCATAATCCTTCTACTGTTTGAAGATATTATTCTCAAATGTTTTGCATAAGACCTTTCGATAATCCCACATTCATTTTGTTTTCCAGAGACTTATAGCTTTTAGAGAATATAGTCAACATCCCTCCAACCATCCATCCATAACCCCCTTTTTTCCCATTTCTGCACATGGGGTTAGGGTGTTGATCAACAGTGACAATTAAGTACATGCTAATGTTTAAACCGCTGCGTGGCTATCCCTGCTACTGCTGTTCTTCCATACCACACACATACAAACATACACATGCATGCACATCTTCATATATGGCTAATTTAATGTGTCCATTTTACCTACTGCATCTCATTGAAATGTGTGAGGAAACTGGTGCACACAGAAGAAACCCATGCAAACACAGGGAGGACATTTGGAATCCACACAGAAGGCACACCAGCCAGGAATAGACCTGGATAACCTATTCCTGTAAGGACAGAACACTACCTGCTGTGCCACTCTGCTGCCTGTAATAGGTAACAGAATCTTGCAAATAGACATGGCTCTGAGAGCATGTAAAATATGCAAATGTTGTTATAAAAATGACAAAATATTATAACTTCATAGAAAAAGTATTATCGTAGTTCACATTTCATAAGACCACACCAATAATATAATTCGGATATGGCGATGTCATCTTTTGATGATATGACATAGACCCATTTATTGTAGCCTGTTATTCTGCTAGAACCCTGTGTAAAGGCAGTACTGCATCAGATTATAAGGAAACAATCTGAAAAACCTGCACAGTATGAACATATACTAGAAAAAGAGTTTATTTAGACTGCAGGAAAGTACTGTAAGCCAGGGAACCTTGTTGGCTAGGCTTACGTAGGCCCTCGGGCCGATAGCCTAGTACCTACCTATGATCCTATGATTCAGATATATCTCTGTCCAACTTTGAGATTTCATTATGGAATTTTTAGGTAACAACGGACTGCTAAGCTAAAAAAACACAGCACTTGAGCTTTTTGTTAGCTGAGACAAACAATTTAAACATAATTTAATCATTTTTAGGTGTCCCACATATTTGGTTTTATTATTTTTTCTCTGTTAACTGGGATTGGCCTGAGGAGAAAAACTGCAATGATACAGTACATTCAAAACATAATATAAACACATTATATAGAAAAACAAAGCAAACTGTAAGGACAGTAAGGATAAATGGTCCAACACACAAGAAACACAATACACAGGAAAAAATAACAAAGGACCAAGCCACGGCAACACAAGGCATACATTTTTAATAATAGTGAGCGCTTTCGCAGCACATTTGCTGCTTCATCAGATACTACAGAAAAAAATGACACACACCATTTTTAAAAAAACAAATCAGCCAATGAAATCACTTGGCCAATTCAGCCTTAAAGTTACAGAGTATAAAATAGATCTATTACATCAGTGGTGCAAGCAACAATAATGCATAAAATAATAATATATAAAAGACAGCAACATACATAATAGATAGTAACAAGATATATAAAAGATAGTAACAAGAATTTCTGAGAACTCTGAACACTTCAAAACCCAGCTGCATTCTTACCTCTCCTAAATATGGAAATGCAATTGCACTCCACCTACCTAACCTGCTTAATACATAAATACTTTATAACACACAAAGTTTGTTCTTCCTTACACACTATTGATTAACCCTATGTACTGCCTCCATGCTAATGCTACCTCTATACCACTCTCAGAGGATTTAAACCTTTGTATTAATTTAACTCATGCTAATATTCATGCATAAAGAACTCATCCATGCTAATGTTACTTCTATATTATTCTTAGATGATTTAAACCTGTGTATTAATTTAACCTTGTACTACTGTTCTCAACCACTAAACATGTAAATACGCTTTACATCCTTCTCCAAGCTGCTGTTTAACTTTTATTTAGTTTTTGCTATTTAGTTTTTGCTATTTTGTATGTAAAATTTGCTTAGTTTGTTTCTATTTCCACTATGTATTGTACTTCATATTATGGAGCTTGTACTATGTATTATTGGAGCTTTTCTCCCTGGGCCTTCACTGAAAATGGGTTCTGTGAGCCCAGTGGACCTCCCCGGTCATCAAACTGGAAATAAATAAAGAAGCATCATATATAAAAGCAGCACATGTAAACAAGCAGCATAAATAAAAATATATATAAAAAAACATATGCTGCTTTTAAGGCTGAATTGGCCAAGTTATTTCATTGCCTGATTTGTTTTTTTAAAATGGTGTATTTTGTTTTTTTCTGTAATGTCTGATGAAGCAGCAAAGGTGCTGCGAAAGCGCACACTATTATTAAAAGTTTAAGCTTATGTTGCCATGGCTTGGTCCTTCGCTATTTTTTTTACTGTACATTATATAGAAAAACATTAAATCAGACAAAAAAACATTATACTTATTAAACATTTAAAATTGCCAAGGGAGAATGTATACAACTTATATATGTATACATTCTACCTTGGCAATTTCAGAGCTTGGTCTGTCAGTTATGACGTATGTGTCTGTGTGTGTGTGTCCTACTGTCTCATTTAATGGTACTATAAGGAAAAGCGTGTTTAGTAGCTTAATGTGTAGGTTTGGGTTAGGGGCAGGGTTAGCACACAAGAGTAAGGTGGTACCAGGGGAGTGGAGGTTTAAGACAAAATCTTTCAATAGCCTGTAGGTAGCATACTTTTTGAATTATTAACATAAAAAGACAATATCAGATGCCTAGAAGCATCACTATGATGATCCTAGAAATATACTTGGAAGCACTGCTAGGGTGACCCTAATAGTTTTTTTTTTTTTGGGAGGGTGGGGAATAATTTTGTAGCTTAGTCTAGCGAGTCTTGAGAGAAGGGGAAACTGCAGTATTTTGAGCTTGCTAGTACTCTGGAGTTTATTACATTTATTAGAAATGACTGCTTGCTGATTCCTTCAATACCAGGAATGACTCTCTTTAAACCTTTTTAAGCTATTATTGGGAGTCATATTACCTGCTAGTAGTATTCTTTATGTCTAGAACTGATCCTGTGAAAGCAAAGGAATTTGCAGTATTCTGGTATTTATTTAGGCTTATCATCAGTTGTAATCATTACTAGCTGTTTGTTGGCTTTTTGTTTGCTTTAATCTTTGGTGCACAATGTGGCTTCGCACTTGTTTAAGAAAAGTTGCACAATGCTGTGCTCTGTGCACAGCCATAATGTACACTACAAATCAACCAGTTATGCCTGTTCTGTTAACTGTATCTCAGATTTGATATCTAGTTCATCATGTAGTGGTACACTGAACATGATTGCAGCCCTGCACAACTATGGACACTGTGCTTTATCCCTTTGTTGCTTGTAAACCTCTGCACTGCATCTCCCCTGACTGTTGCTCTGCTGGTGATCTGCATCACTTGCACTACTAAACTGCATCACTCTTGGCTTTCTGCACCAGTTTCTTACTGGTAACACAAATAATGTTACTCTGTGCCACTTCTGAACTATTACACTGCATGCCTGTACTCCTATGTCACTTGTAAATTTCTGTACTGTCTCACTCCTAGTACTTCACTGCTGATTTATATTACCTGTGCTGGTACTCCATATCACTCTGGGTGTATTGTGCCCGTTACATATTAATAAGCATGTGTGCTGGTACCCTGTTCCTTTTTAACTAACTGAACTGTTACATTTTGGTGCACCCGTGTCTGTATCCTGCCTATTTTTTTCTTCTGTTACTGTGTATATAACATATAGATGTCCAACATTTGTCGTAAATTATAGTGCTGGTATATGCATAGTATCCAACTACTACTATTGTATCTTATTACTGTGCATAGTACCCAAAGGCTGAGTATATAGTGCACAGTTGTCCACCTTTTATTCTAAGGTGACAATGTATCTATACAACATAATACATCTGTATAATGTAATAGTATATCTGCATAGTACCCAACCATTACTACTACTGTATCTCGTCACTGTCTGCATTTTACCCAAACTACTATTACGGTACCTTGGTCTGCACAGTACCTGGAACCCATAAAAACTGAAGCTCTCCATCAGATTCCCAGACACCATGGGACCAGAGACAGTCTTAGCATCATCTGGTTCCAGGCTACTAGCATTAGGTGTCCTGTGCTAGTACAGTATCTGACTCATGTTCGCTGACAGAGTTACCAAACAACAAGTCTGCTTGTGAGAGGTATAGATACCATTTTAAATTGGAGGCCAGTCTTTCATGCCCCACAGTTGTTAGAGCACATCAAATTTTGTACCTCCACATCACAACACAAACACTCTCATAAGCTAAAGTACTAAAACAATCCCTTCCCAACCTCTTAGCAATGTTTCACCACACCTAAACTTGAGCAAAATAATGACATGCTCACCTATTATATACATAACTGCACCACCTGTTGTCACCACAACAAAGGTCACATAAGCAGTTCACTTACACAGTTAAGGCTGCCAGAGCTTGTTGTCCCAGATGATGATGGTCTAGTCATAACTGACTTTATAGTCGGACATACTGGCAAATCACTCAAAAGGTTGATCAAGGACAAAATGATTGTAAGCTGTCTCAAAATTGCCAATATTCATGGTGCCATTACAGCGGTCAAATCCTTCACCCAAAGTATACATATGACCTGGTTGTTGATCATATGGAAGTAAATGATCTTAGATATTCCAACTTGGGAGATATGATCAGAAAAACATCTGACCTCTCGGTATGTGCGTTTGAGACTGGTAGTAAACAGCCTTGAGAAGTATCTTATTACTGCAAATGATGTCACAAAACTAACTGACCAACAATTGGTACAGTGACTGGTGTTCCAATATGTGTCAGCCTGGAAGCAGGTGGCTGACAGTCCTACCTGCTTCATTAAGGATGTTGTGCGCCTCTCCCTGCATGGCTTTTGCATACTGGCTAAGGCATTCTTTACTGCACGTTTTTTTTTTGTTTGTTAGGCAAAGGCAGTCTCCTTGACCTACAATCTAACAAACCTCAGTCAAACTCATCTTAATGTGGCAGTGCTCAGTGCTAGAGACAGAAATAAAAATATGCCTGCCATCAAGGACTTCCTCACCTTTGAAAACATACACCTTTCTATAACTACAAAAACTTGGCTTCTGTGTAGTGACTATCTACCGTCTCTACCTGGGTTTAATGCCTATAATTCATTCAGATCACCTGGTGAAGGTATGTCTTTCTGGTGGGGGTAAATCAACATTCATTCAAAATCACTTCATTGCATGACAAATCTAGCAAGATGATAACCTAGACGTTTTACATATCTTGGTATCTATAAGCAAACTGAACAACCATACCACTGTCTAGTGTTTAACCCCTTCCATGACTTCCACAGTCCTTGACACCTACATTATCAAATTAGAGGTCTTATCTATCAAACCCAACACAATATTTCTGGCAATTTCAACTACCCATCTATAAAATGACAAACATACACCACAAACAATAAATATGCATGGCAGTTCATGGATGTGAACTAATTCTCTTGACCAGAGAGTACCCTCCCGTAATAGGCAAATCTACTAGTCCTGGTTCCTGCAAGCATAGCACACACCTGCAACTGCCTTCTCATTGGTCAGATGATACCACAGCGCCATCACATTCTCCATAAGGACCAAGCACAAGACACACCTCTATCTTAACTATATTCTCCATGACCAATCTCCTAGCAACTGTCTAATGACCTAAGTAGATTCAAAAGCCCTGAACCCCAAGAGTACCCTACTGCTAAGCTGCCCATCTATACCACTAATTTCTACTCATATCTTACCACTTGCATCAAAGCATCTAACCTATTTGCCTAACAACAATACTAAATATAGGAAGAGGCCCCTACAGTGGAACCACAGTATTACCAAACTCCATTAGAAGAGGTCAAAATATTGGCCCTAAAGAACAAACTAAATCCACCTTCAGTAAAAGTAACCTCAACAAGGTAAATAAGGCACTAAGGCACAAGACCAAAACCTGCAAAGCCAAATCAGAAATGACATTGCCATACTATCTAAAGATAACCATAACAGCCTTATTTTCCCATGTCAAGCAAACTCAAACAATGCCCAGCACTACAATGAGTTGATGCCAAATGGTACACCTTACTCTAAACTCTGAAAATATCACAGATATGCTAGTGGAAAAATGTAGTCCAGTCTTGTCCCTCTGCCTCCACATTGTTTTCTCCCCTAATTTATCCAGTTTCTTCTCCTGCTGATAATGACTTCTAAACAAGTCTTAAAAGCCATATAAAAAAACAAAAAACACTTGCATTATGGGTTCATATGACATATCAGGCTGTCTACTTGTGAGCACAAAACACTGTCACATTTACTTCTTTTGAAACCTCTTCAGTTTTAGCCCCTGCACTGCAAAGGTGTCTGTGGCCTGAAGTAGAGCAACTATGATACCCCTCCACAATGGCAGACATATCTCTGACACTGGGAACGAAAGCCCAATTAGCTTTACCAGTATCTTCTTCAAAGTAATGAAATATATTAGCATTGAGCTCATAAATAAGAACGTGGATGGCTTGCAAGCCCTTAACCCAAACCAATTTGGCTTCTTGAAAGGTAAAGCCTACCTATTAAACTTTATAGAGTCACAGTTGTACTGAAGGAAATCAAATGTGTGCACATTGCCACTTGGATTTAGACAAGGCCTTCAGTACTATTCCATACTTTGGAATTATTGAGAAATTGACACAATTAAACACAAACTGGTACACATCTCAGCGGGTACTGAAATGGATTATGGACAGAACTCACTAAAGTCAAGGTTGATGGCTCACTTTCTCCCTAAATGTCTCATAACCAAAGGCATCCCTTCGGGTTTCATGCAAGGGTTACTATTCTTTGGAATATACTTTTGCTGATGTCTAGGCTGGTGCCAAGTATCTATGATTGACTAATTTTGCTGATAACTGCTGTCAACTCACCAGAAAACACCAGTATCCATCAAAAGGCCCTAACTGACACAAGATCATGGTGTCAGGATCCTGCACTAAAACTCAGTTTTACAAAAAAGTAATATTTTTTTAACTTTGGGAAACAAGAACTCACCCTGCACTTAGCACATAAATCATAACCTCTTTTCAAAATGCATGTAGTCATTACAGACCTAGGCACATTCATGGACAATGAACTTTCAACCACCTAGTATAACTATGATTAGGAAATCCTATAACCAGGCTCAACCAAATTACTAAAGGCATATCATCAGGGTACAAGGAAGTTATTGTCCTTTTTCTACTCCCCCCTTACCAGCCCTAAAACAGATTATAATTTGGTATGCACCTATCCAAGCATATTACCCAACTAGAAAAAAACTATAATGCTTCTTCACCAAAAAATGTTGAGTTTGAGCTCCCTCAACTGCAGTGTTTCTAATACTACCATCACTTTACTGTATTTCATGCATACTTCTGTGTGATGTCCTCTGCCAGCTATACAAGGCTGCATATCAACCTGTCCTGCCTGACCTCTTACATGTTCATAAATTTGGTACCACCTTAAACATCTCTTCAGTGGACTTAAAGCTATGTTGTAATATAAACAGGATCTGTTGTTGGGTTAGAAATTTCTCACAAAAGATCCTGTCCCTATGGAATAAACATGCATTCCATATCAATATGCATAGCTCCCTAATACTCTTTAGAACCAACTTGATGAACGGATGAGCAGCTGTAAATACACTCCTGGTTTGGTTACTCAGACCCTTACGGGCAGAGAGAGCAAGTAGCAGGAATTGCAGTGTCATGGCTCCAAATGGTCTAATAGATTGACTGTTTATGAACCTAAGAAATTCGCCAAGGAAGCAAATGGCAGTAAGGGAGATGCACTGGTCCATGGTCCTTTGCCAGATTCACACTGCTTCTCTAAGCATGAAGCATCTCCTCCAATATTTGTTCTCACACCACATCACGGACTATCAGTCTGCTTGTGTAAGTGAGGCTTTGGTTTCAAGTCCCTTTCTAGAGCTTGCAGGATGAGAGAGACCATTAGCATGGAGCAGGTTTATGAGAAACCCCATACCAGAAGACACCTTGTGCCCCTCCCAGGAAAAAAGGAGGAATCTAGGTGGCTTCCCCAACCTATTAACAAAATGTTCATTATGACTTTGAGGTTTATGAACCAATTTAACCATTCTTGATCCCAGTAACAGAGATCTGATATCAGCAAAAGTTTTATGAGGGCATGGAGACTTTGAAGGCTGATATCAGTCTGCCCACTTTAGCACTCTCATCAAAGATGGGAAATGGCACTCAAGAAATATAGAAGTGTTTCATCCTCCAATCTCCAATGTGACCATATCAATGAGACCAAGGCCATGAGCTCCTATCTTCTCAATCCTGGAATGACTTACTATGGAAAATAACAAACACTTCCCTGATGAAGAGATCCCATTACACTGGAACCAGTTAGGACTTCTCTCATACTAAGCAACAACCAGTGTGTGTGCAGTTGCCCTGTAGAAGCATGGTAAAAATTAAATGGAAACTCCTTATCTGGAAATTGACAGACCAGATGTGCTACCTGATTATCAATGAAATCCACCAAAGGATGAAAATGTCTCATCGCCTTTAGAATGTAGAAATATGGCTCCACTGCCTCTTTCTAAAAGAAGATGCTCTATGGATCCTTTGAGTAGTAGTGTATGAGCTTGTTCAGGAATCTCTATGGAGATGGACTAATGTCATAGGAAATCTTCTGATGACTGAAAATTAGCAGCACCAGGACAAGAGCATTTTGAGACCACATTCAGAACACACTGGTGCTTGATTGTGGTTCTCAAGTCAAGGGCAAACTTGGACCATCAGCAGTCCAGAAAGCTAGTCAAGAACGATGAACAATCCATTCAGAGGGGGTCTAGGAAGTGACTTAGTAGGGGGTGTCAATGTATGGATGACTGTCTGATGCTTAATTGCATTTCATACCATTCTGTAGGGTTCCTTTGTTGGGGAAGAATCAGTGTGCAGGAGGAGGCAGATGGAACAACAGGAGTGATACTCATAAAGAAACATATTCAGTGTACACTATCTGAATGTTTTTTTTTTATGTAAACTTCAATAACATTTTGTGAATTCTGATGTTGCCTCAGAAAAAGGCATCCAGAATGGCCTATCTTCACACTCATCTTTGAACAAGAAACACTTGAACCATGCAATTCAGTACATGCAAGCTCCTGATACTTCTGCTATGACTAAAATACCAGCAAAACCAAAACTGCTCCAAGCTACCTATAGATCCACTGAAGAAGCCATGGTAAGGGTCTTTCCCCAGACCCCTTAAATTCAGAATCAAGGAGCTATGCAAGCTTCTACAATGCCTCAACTAGAAAGAACTAGAGCTGGAACAGGTAAAAAAAAAAATAACTTAAGGGCTATGAGCCTCAGAGTGGCAGACGAGATAATTTATCTAACCTGTTCACATTTGTGGATGCCTTGCATGGTATCAGTACATGCTGTGGTCTCTGTGAACTATGTTGTACCAAGGAAATCATGTAGGAATTTACCTTAGAATACTACCTTTAAATGGGTTTCAAAGAAAGAGGATGACCAGGAGACCTTAACGTTCATCAACAGACATTAGTCAAGTCTTATAGTTTTTCAGATGACAATGCATCAGAGCAACAGAACAGTCCATGCAGGACTTCATTATCTCTGTTGCTAAAACAGAGACACCTCAATACCCTCAAAATTACATTCCCAACCTGACTCTGAAGGGGTAAAAATCACTCTCCTAATCTTAGCTCCAGAAAAGAAAATCCTGCATGCCACTTGCCTCCAGGTCAGAAAGCAAAAGACAGGAAGGTACTTGACAATGTGTCACTAGCGCTCATGGAGGTATTCACTAAAGACAACACCTACATTAGTGCAAGGTCCTAACAAGGTCAGCCACCATAGATGTCAAAGAATGTCACGTCTGATATCACCAGTGGCCACTGGCCCGTGAGGTAAGACATACAGGAATCTCAGCCTTTGACAGAGACCCTGCTTTGCTTTGTTTTGATCAGAGTTGAAATGAGTTGAGATCCCAAACTTGGATTCATCTATCAAGCAATTACTGCGAGACTCATGCACTTGTTCCTTATCAACAGGCTGGCCATCATGTTTCACCGAATGAAGCACTGGAGTGTTAACTTCCGTAGTTACACCCCAAAGGTGGAAATTAAGTAAAACCTCTTAAACTGCCACTGCATCATCAACGATGATGCTTGTGAGCTTCTCTCTTCAGACACTGAGGAATTGCAAACAGCAAGAAAGGGAACAGATGACACTTTTTATTGGTCTTCAAAGGAGAGGACTTTTACAGATGCTTGGACACCTCCTGATTCTTCCTATTTATATAAAATCTGGAATGGAACTGTTGTCATTCTTTCACATTATGCTGTTCTCCCAGGCAAAAAAGAAGGTTGTAAGGACACTTTGAAATTGTTAGTGCTTTCAGCATAAATACTTGATTATGAATGCCAGTTGCACTATAGGTAACACACTCGTTTTTGATCCAGAAGGTTCTGGATCGTATTCCCACATCAGGTAGATCACTGACACTGCAATGAAACATAAGGGGAGAGTGTTTAAATCAAGGTCCCATCTGCTTGAATTGGTGGTAGCTCAGGTGGATGCAAAAGATCCCACAGCACCTAGCAACAGGAGCAGGGGAAGTTCCCTGATGCCCTGACCACATTTCCCCTGCTAGTAAAAATAGCACCTTAGGTCTCCCCTGAAAAGAGGCTACTAGCCTAGTGCGACAAACTCGGTCAACAATGGATAAATAAAAATAATGATCATTGGGATAATGAAGGAAGTACCAGAGAAGACAAGGACTGTTCACACCTTCATCATCATAGTTCAGCAACTGTCAACATGACATAAATTACTGGTAGGTGCATGCATTTGTGAGTGGAGGAGCCCAAGAGTACAAAAATTTTCTACTGAGATCTTGACCTCAGAAGAGGAAATGCTAACAATGACCATGATAGGGGACCTCTAATATCCAAATTATTTTTAAAACTTCCTGTTAAAATTATAGTAAGGCTTAGAATACAATGTTTCCTCAAATGAGACAAAGTAACCTTGTCCAAAATTAAAATCAAATTGCAAATACTGGTGCCCAAGAAAAGAACTGATACCTTCAAGTACAGAATGTCCTAAAGGAATATCCCCACAGAATTTACTCAGAGAACAATTCAACTGGATGTCAATTAATGAAGTTCAAAATGGCTGACGTGCAGTTTTATGGAGAATACTATAGTCTGAACTCTGACAGAACACAGATAGTCTAGCACTTGGCTGGCAGATGAATGGAAGAGACCCAGCTATTGTACAGCAGACCATACAATGAGCTTCCATTTATTTTGTTGAAATGGTAATCTTCACGGGGAGAATATAGCAATTCTCTGGGAAGCTTCATGCCCAATGACAGCTATATTAGCTGAAGCTTAGTGTGGACTGAAGAGACTGAATGATGAAGACCTACTGTCCTTTAGTCATGCACCCTGAATTTCACCAATTTGGAAGGGGAAATAACAGATGTGCAGGGAGACACCAATTTACAGGTCTCGAAAAAATGAAATTTCATTTTCATAAGTTGAAATCTGAAAACTATGCCCATGATTTTAAGTGCAACCACTGGTCATTACTGTGATCCTTGAAGTGGAAATCAGATAAGGACAAATGGAATTTGTAATCTATCTAGACATATGTAAAACTATAACAGATTAAAGGTACACAGCACAACAAAGTAAACTGATGGTATTAGTGGTAAATATGAGAAGAAATATACTTTCTGGTGAATTAGTACTTCGACTTAAAATCCATGAAAATCCCATGTTTTTCCAATACCCACACATTCAAAATTTGAGCTTTATCTGTATTTTTCCCAGAAGATAGTTGGTTGTAACACTCAGAACTGAAGACTTTTCTCCTCAGGCTTCCCCCAGATTTATTAGAGCTCAAGGGCTCATGGTTTTGAGGGTCCACCAGGCCTCCAGTGGCCTTCGGGATCAGGCAGTGTTTGGTGGGACCCATCCTCACATTTCTGAAAGCACACTAATGTATCACAGATGGATGCCACCATCTGGCTTCATGCAAGCCTCACCTACCCTTGTGCTTATTTTAGCAGATGTATCCTTTTAAAGCTAGTGACCAATCACCTAACCCTTACTTTTCATCAAATGTACATTTCATCCCTTCTGTGTTCATAAGTTCATAGGTAAGTACTAGGCTAGCTGCCCTTGTGGGCCATTTTAAGCCTAACCAATTTCCCCCAGAAGTGAGAATCAAACCCTATATTGTGTGTCTGTGAGATAAATACCTTAACCATTATGCCAACTCACAACACAAAAATAAAGTGTAAACAGAGGCCTTGGTAGCTAAGCACGTGCCTTCCCATTCCAGATATAGGCTTGAAGTACAGTCTCTACTTCCTGTCTGGATCCTCGGAGTGGAAATCAGGTAAAGACAAATAGAATCCCCCTTCATATGACTCTTCAGATAATGGCCCCTCCTTCAGAGACACCCTCAGCCTCATGAGGTAGTTTCTCCCCCAGGAATATGCAAATGAGTATCTAGGACAAATGAGTATGAATCACCCCACCTATGTCTGAGCTCAGTTATTTCATATTGAAGCATGAAGGAATCTCTATATAGGTTCATAGATTAGTACTAAGCTAACTGCCCTTGTGAGCCATTTTAATCCTAGCCAATTATCCCTTGTGATATTCAAACCCTACACCTTGTGTTTGTAAGGCAAACACCTTAACCATTAGGCCACCGTCCCATCCCAGCAATATCACTCTTGCTGCTGCCAAGAAGGTAGATAGCCTCTACAAGCCCTTAAATGCATAAATTCTTTCTAAGCGTCTTAGGGATTACTACTTTGTAATTGCTTTTACAGTCCAGCTTAGGTCCTAGAGGCTGTAGCAACTTTTCATCTTTCCTCACCCAAGATGAGGCTTCAGTTCCTCCATCGATTTATCTCAATTGTCCAACTTCCAGTTCTCAAGAGAGGATCAGGTCCTAGGCAGGTTTTCAGCCTTTCCTGATACTGATGCTTCAGAATTGCTAGTCAAAACTCATACTGCTACTTCTGCAGTGAACTTTTATGGCTTCAACTGGAATTCTGATTACACTGATGCTATGAACAGGAGGGCAGGTTTGTAGCTAACACGATGCCATGGCTCATGGTCTCTTCCTTCAAAAATATACTTGGGTAAGGCATGCTGGATACACTAGGTGGAGATCCTCTTTGGGTAGACAACTCAAGAGTTAGTGGAAGATCTCAAAATAACACAAGTCCTTTTCATTATGCATAGTATCTTAGACCTAATCTCAGCTGCTTCTACCACACCAAGCCAACCCCCCCCCCCCCCAAGGAAGAATACGCTCTCTTACAAAGTAAGAAAGGCCACAAATATCAGGCAGTAATGCCAATATTGGCTGTGCTGCCTGGGTCTTCTGGAAGAAGGGCCTCACTGCACCATAATTCACAGTCCTGACTACAGTTTAGGACTGTCGACATACAGTTTTTTTTTTTTTTCCGTCAAGAGTCTTCAGGCCTAGAGGGCTGTCAAAAAGGGAAACTGGGCAGCCACATCTCAGAACTCTTAAGTCCTCCGCAATAACAGATTCACAACACCAAGATACCTAAACAATCTCCTGGGACAGACTCAGAGTTTTATATTCAAATAGGATATAGAGGCTGTTTCTGCTTTAGAATGAGGTGAAAAGTTTTACTCCTGATCATAGTTCAAAACAGAACAGGAAATACTATCCCATCCTGAACCTCATCATCTTCAAAAAGCACATCCAGTACATGAAGCTTCTGATAGTGATGTGCTTGGAAGTCTTGCTCCTACTGTCACAAAACCTTTTGATGGTGTCGCTGGATTTGATGGAGGTCATCTGGCACAACAGTGTATGTGGTTTACACCAGATACTCATTTTGTTTGTTCTGGATGGATATCATTGTTGTTTGATATATTCTCTGATTCCACAGTAGTAGCCACTGTAACAAAGACCTTGCAGGAGAAGGATCTCCGTGTGTTTCCTAACTTCTATAAACTAGTGTTAGGTTGTTTCTGTTGTAAGACTGCTTGGTAGCATCCCAGAGCCTTAGTTTTCCAGCTGGTGGGGGCCCTGATAATCCCCATCTTGTAGAATTCCTTTCAGAGCTCAACCCATATGACTGTCTCCATTGGACTGAGCTGAATGTTCTTTAAGTGCTACATGCAGGGAAGGCCTAAGAGTTGTCATTTAGCAGTCTGGTAGAGGACACGGAGAACAGTCCAGGCCTGGACACTTCTGTGCCTAATAGGGTGAGAGTTGGTCACCATCTTCACACTGCTCTTCACATGAAGACACAGGTCTTTCAGGAATAGTAAGGTACCAGTGTCTGCATTGTCACCAGAGGCTCATGAATTCTGCTATCAGACCCTTGTCAATCTTTGGAGTGATAGGCTATACCCTCAGTCTTAATGTAAACTTTCTATTCTTACAGACAAACCAGTCAAAGAATGTGATGAAATATACTTTAGCAGTGCAAGGAGGCCTACCTTAGCCCCCTTAGCCTCCAATTTCCTGCTATGTGACCTTGAGCAAGTCACTTAACCAGAAAGTGATTTTGGGAAAATTGGGTTACACTCCGCAATGATGTCCTGGAGTGCATCCTTGGTAAGAAACTATGAACAACCCTTATTTTCCTTAAGGCTCTTAGTGGGGGTGAGGCCAAAGCTTCATCTCATCTAGTCTAACTACCAGTTCTGTCATAATGTATGTTAAGAGAAAGGATATCTTGCTTGTACCTTTCTTGCAAACAGGTGATGGGGTCTGACAGAGCTATCTCACATGGCTCCTTATCTGAAGTGTGAGGCCTGAACCTCCATTCCCTACAGCTCAAAATATAAACTGCAGTTACTACAATTGAGTGCAAATATAAAAATTCACTGATACCTTTGAAGAGTGTATGCAAGACAACTTCACTCCCCTGCATCTGAGACAGGAGGGAGCAGTGCCATCATACACCTACTACTTAGGTACATAGGTTCATAGGTGTGTACTAGGCTAATGGCCCTGGAGGCTTTACAAGCCTAGCCCATAGGATTACCCTGGCATCGTGACACCCGACCTTAGTTCCCAGTGCCTCTGTCAAGTGGAGCCACTGGAGTGATCCCCGGGGAGAATTTTCTATTTCCAATCCAATCATCAAGATTTCTCTTGAAGAGGGCCAATGAGGTGCTCTGTTTGACATGTATGGGAAGTCCATTCCATAGCATGGGCAGTCTCTAGGCTATGAACCTGTCCTTCCAGCATGTTCTGTTAATTGTGGTAATGAGGCTGAGGTCTCTGGAGTGTGTGGTGCAGACAGATTGTGAATTCTTAAGATGTAGCATTTCTAACAGAGCTGGGTCAGACATGGTTTTGTAAGCTAAGCAGAGATCGCCTCTAAGTAGGTGATATGAGACACTGAATAGTTGGAGTTTTTTGAGTCTGTCCATATAGGACAAGTGTTTAAGGCCCAGGATCCTCTTTGTGAGGTACTTTTGCGGCCTCTCAGTTGCTGAAGGTGTTTAGTGAGGTACATGCCAGATGGGGCATTGTACTCGATGATTGGCCTAATGAGGGAAGAGTAGAGGGAGACAATGACCCCTTTCTTCCTGGATGCAAAACCCTTGGCAATGACATGTGCAACATAGAAGGACTTTCTGACCACAGTGGCAATGTGGTGGTCAAAAAAGAGGGTGCTGCCAACCTGTGTTCCCAGATGTCTTATAAAGCCTTTTGTGTTCAGTGGACTACCACTGATGTGGTAATTCATGGGAAATGTGTTTTTCCCAAAAGGAGATGGCGACATATTTTTTGGCACTGAGCTTAAGGCCATGGTTCTGACACCAGTTGTTGGTCTCAGTGAGGCCTTTCTGTTGGATGTCAACATCATGTGGGGTGTTAATAATGTCTCCCAACTTGCAATCGTCTGCGAACTTTGTCAGACAGATTCCGTTCGTGTTGGCCTGATCTTCTGAGAAGTAGATATCAAACAGGAGAAGTCCCAGGACCGATCCCTGTGGAACTCTACTTGTGACTGGTTGGCAGTCTGACTTGGAGTCAGCTACTTTCACAATGTGGGCTCTACCTGTGAGCCAGTTTGCAACCCACCTAGTGATATAGAGATTGATGCCTACCTTAGTGAGTTTTTCTATGATTCCCGAGTGGGGAATGGTATCAAAGACCTTGGCCAGATCAAGGTAGGCTGTATGAACCACCTTGCCTTCATCTACAGCTCTGGTGACCGACTCAAAGAAGTCGACCAAGTTGAGCAGGCATGATCTACCCTTCACAAAACCAAACTGTGTGGGATCCAGAGTTTGGGGGTTCCCTATATCCTTGTTTATTAGGTCCATGAGGATGTGTTCCATAGCTTTGCATATCAGACTTGTCGGGCTAATGGGGCGATAGTCCCCAGGGTCTGTAGTCGATCCTCCTTTGTGGAGTGGGATGACTGTAGCAGTGCGCCATTAGGTAGGGACAAAGCCTGAGGTGAGGCTGTGGCTGAACAGGGCACACAGGTGAGGTGCCAGTTCACTCTGTAGTTCATGTAGAATGCAGCCAGGGATATTATCAGCTCCCATAGTATTCTTGGCCTTGAACAGTGCTGTTTTAACCTGTGCCGCAGTAATACTGGGTGCCTGGCAATCTACTGGTATTGTGATTGGTCCTTTTGGGGGGGGGAGAGGGGAAAAGTTGGCACTGAATCTGTTGGCCAGTATATTAGCAATATTTGTTGGCTAGGTATAGGAGGTACCATTATGCAGTAGCTCAAAGCAAATCTGGGTATTTCCATGGAGATTCTTTACATAACTAAAGAAGGCCTTGCGGTTGTCTTTACTATCTGCTGCAATTCTGTTTTCATAGCTAGCTTTAGAGGATTTGACTCTAGGGAGATACTCTAAGGTTCCACAAACTTGGATTCATATACATTCCTCCACATTTTCATTTTCAGCTGTACCAAAAAACTGCAGTTATGGTTCTCAGAGTTCCAGCTGGCACTCATCACATTTACAGCTGTTTATGTTCCTGGAGAAAGGAACGTTCTGGTAGATTCTCTGGGCCATTTTTTCAGATTTCTCCTGGGGCTGAAAATTTGGCTATCCTGTCCATTCTGAGTTTTCTGCAAATAGGACACCACAGACATGGACCAGTCCAGCACATGGCAGGATGCAATTCTCCTATTATGCATACAAAAGGTAGTTAAAGATAGCCACAGGACAGATTCTAGGAAGCCTTCCAACCATTTTCTGTGACTTTATGCCTAATTTTAAGAATCAGAGTGAAATCAACTGATGAATAGAATATATGACTTCATAGGCTACTTTTAAATAACCCCACAGCTTACCCACTCTTAAAATATTTTAACATGGCATTTCAAAACTTTGAGACAGGAACATTTTGCAAAGCAGTCGACTAAGTAGTAAAATAAAACTTATTTATAGCAAATGGAACATGAAAAATTCTTTGGGAAGGGAACCTAGGACTTATGGCACACTATGCAATTGTTATTGACTGTGGCCTACTAGGGATCTCTGGACAGTTAGACACTGTGCTTCGCTTAACATCCAATATTTTTTTCCTTCAGCTAGAAGACTCTCTGCACGGTGATGTTTAGATAAGATTTCACACACATCCAAATGCAGTACAAAGTCTCTGCACGACACTGTTTTTAACAACTGAAACATGAATCATGAAAGGAAAACATTGATTCTTGCCTGGGAATTGAACCCAGGACCTCTCGCATTCCATGTGGCTCTCACTGCCTCTCCATTAACCAAGGAGTCTCTGCAACAGTAAAGTACTGTGCTTCCCTTAAAAGCCTTTATTTTCCCTTCTAGACTGGAAACTCCCAGCATGGTGATTTTTTAGATCAAATTACACACACTGTCCAAATACTATACAAGCCTTTGCATGGCACTGTTTTTAACAACTTAACCATAAAAGGAAAAGACTAACCCTTGTCTGGGAAATGAACCCAGGACCGTCCCCATTTTGTATGGTTGTCTCTGCCTGTGGACTAACAAGGAGTCTAAGGACAGCTAGGTACTGCACTTGTTAGGAATCTTTATTTTTCCTTTCATCTAGGAAACTTCCAGCATGGAGATTTTTAGATGAAATTATACGCACATCCAAATGCATGGCATTTATTTTGGCCAAACCCATTTATTTTGTATTTATTCAAATCATTCCCTTGTTCAATTGTAGGTAAATGTGAATGAAAACAAGTCTGGTCCTCCAATATTCTATATCTCTACGTCATACTTTATGAGCTAAACCTGGTAGAAGGCATGTATGTCCTTCAAAATTTGGCTAATTTCTGTAGTTTGATTTGGTTCAGACACTTTCCAAATATTTCTGTTTTCAGGAGAATTTTCTCGCAGTTGATTAAACAGCAGCCAACACTTATTGAGCAGACATGTCTTTTGTAGTGAGCACTAAAAATTACTTTGCTGTGGAGCAATAGAGCAGCATGTTCATGCCAACAGAGAGTATGGGGATTCCCTTTGAAATTGAGCTATTCTTTATTCTGTTTTTATGCTAACATTGCCGCAACATTATGATATGTGCATACACTGTAAATAGTCTAGACAATGAATTGTCTTGTCTGAACATCAAGTTATTTCATGGATGTTTTATGCCTAAGGGAATATAATGGAATTAACTTTAACAAAAATAGGCACAGGAAAGAACTGAATATATAGTTCCCTTCATAACATGAAAAATAAGCCAATGGTTCTGTATTCAGTCATTATTCAGAAAACCGTACATACTCAAGATTAGTGAATCTCTTAACTATTTCTTTAACAAAGTAGGAAGAAAACCTATATGGGGGCTAAGTATAATAATGTAGTATGGCACAGTATGATGAAAAAAGGAGGTGGTACAGCCATACTATTTAGAAACAGCCTTACTGTAGAACCCATGAATCTTAACATCCCCAACTTTGACAATGCCAAAATCCTTTATACAAAACTAAGAATAAATTCTAATAAGTATATAAACATTATTGGAAGCTATATATCACCTGGTAACAATCATCCCACTAACCCTACCCCAGAAAACACTTATCACTTGAGATTTCAACATAGACTTGTCAAGCTGTAGCTCTCAAAATCCCATTAATCATATTAACCTTCATGGTTTCTCCCAAACTATTCTAACACCAACCAGAATAGATAAGTCATCTAATAAACATTACATCCTTGACTGGATACTAACTAATAGGCCTTCATTCTTTGCTCACTCAGGCTGCCTCCCAGACAGCCTCAGTGACCATCTTCGAACCTTTCTACTCAGGTAGCATGTCAACCAAACAAAACTCCCTTCCTACAAACAAATAAGGAACAAGAAAACCTTTAACCCCAAGGACTTTAACTCATCCATCAAACTTTGCAACTGGTCTCTTGTCAAATACCTACCCCTAGATGACACCGTGAAATATTTTAACTCTACCTTCATTAGTATCTTGAACATCCATGCACCACATAGAACTATAAGGAATTAAATCCAACCAGGTTCCATGGCTAAATAAACAAACTAGGGCACTGCTAATAGAAAGAGATAAAGCCTGGGCATAATAACACAATAACAAGAATGGAGCTTCCAAACAGACTTACTATGAGCTTAGAAATAAGGCAAAAGGACAAATCAAACTAGAGAAAACTAAGTACTATCATAACATCGAAACTATGCATCACAAAAAACTCAAAACGTCTGGTCAGCTATCAATAAGATTCTCCTACCAGAGGATGCCAGCACACCCCACCCCATCTCTAACTCCAACACTGACAACACAGCTACCCAGTTTAATAAATACTTTACCGAAACAATTCTAGCTCTTTCAAATAACTGTAGCACCACTGACTCTCCAGTCCTGCCTCCGCTGGATAATAATAATAGTGCCTTTTCCCTTCAACCCATCTCAAAAGACACAATAAAAAAATTCCTTAAAAAAAATTAAACCTACCACCCTAACAGCCGATAAACTACCCGCAGAGGATTGATGTAGACAGTCACCTACCCTGTATCCATACTTAACAGATCTATATCTGAACACCAAGTTCCTGCTTTATGGAAAACTTCCTATATTATCCCATTACATAAAGGAGGTACATCAAGAGAATTGTCTAATTATCGACCAATAGCCATACATTCGTCCCTGTCAAAAATTCTTGAAAGAGGTGTACATACACAAACTATGCACTATTTACTTATTAACAAACTACTAACAAACACTCAACATGGTTTCAGTCCTTGCCACAGCACTACCATTGTTCTAATGTCCTTTAGTAATACTGTTAATGTTCAAAGGAATAATGGAAAATTTGTCTCCTTTATAATTTTTGATCTTTCAAAAGCTGTTGACATAGTCTCATGTAACAAACTGATCAATGTACTAAATGACATAAAGCTAAGTCAAGCTACCATTGCATGGTTCCAAGACTACCTAACTAACCGTAAACAAGCTGTGCAATGGCAGCAACACTTCACTTCTGCCTGTTACCATAGGATTACCTCAAGGATCAATCCTAGGTCATCTACTGTTTTTAGCATGCTTGTGTTGTTCAGTACGCTGATGATTCTACACTGATATGTGCAACATCATCTCCTCAACAACTCCAAACAGTAACACAAGACTCTTTTTCAAAGATGGAAGCATGGCTATCTAACTCCCAACTAATCCTAAACCCTAACTAAACTAAACTTATGATTTTTCAACCTACAAGGCATGTTTTGTCACTCCCTACTTTCAATTTTCTGTCCTTAAACAATACCATAATCTCACCTGTGACCTACACTAAATTAATGGGAGTAGTTTATGATAATAACTTAAGATATGATATACATATTGCACAAACAATAAAGAAAGTGCACAAAAAGCTGGGCACCCTATACAGAAACAAACAATATCTCACTAAAAAGCAACTATTGCTCAAACATATCGCATTTCAGCTCTCCTTTATGCCTTACAAATTCTCACCAACCTAAAGAAATCTAACTTAGCTAAACTAGAATCATGTTATAGCAAAATTGCCAGATTTGACACAGACTCTCCATTCAGGTCACATCATTGCACAGCACTCAAGAAACTTAACTGGCTTGAAGTTCTCCAGCTTTTACTCTACAACCAGCTCTCCACAGCATAAACAATTCTAAACTGCACAGATAAGATCCCTTCCCTCCATAATCTTCTATTCCCTTACTCCCCTGAAAGTGATCAATGTTCAAAAAAATAAAACTCTATTGACTACAATTAAAGTCAACAGTTCTGCTGGTGACTCACTGTACTCCAACTATATAGCCAAAATCTGGAATAAAATCCCTTTTGACATAAGTAATAACCCATTCCAGTTTAAAAAGATACTTAAAGCACATCTCTTTAAATCTTGGCAATGCTCATGCAATACCACTAGATAAACAATAACTCTCCAAAAATCACTCTCAAATATTTTCCTTCACTGATTTATTCAGTCATAAGAACTGAATATTAATGTATATAGGTTTATAGGTAGGTACTAACCTATCTGCCCGAAGGTATACATAAGCCTAGCCAGAATGTGTTGGCTTTCGCTGCTCCCTTAGATTAGTTCCCTGTGCCTCTGTCCAGCAGAGCCACTGAAGTGATCCCTGGGGTAAACTTTCTGTTTCCCATCCACTCGTCAAGGAGGAGCTCTGTCTAATGTAGATTGGTATTGTGTTCCAAAGCATGGGCAGTCTCTGAGACAGGAATCTATCCCTCCAGCACGTCCTATTTATTGTTGTGGTGAATTTTAGATCCCTAAAGTGTGTGGCTCGAGGGATATGCTTTTCTTTAGGTGGAGCATGTCCATCAATTCTGGGTTGGACATGGCCTTGTATGTCAGGCAGAGATCACCTTTGAATAGGCAGTATGCAACCGAATACAGCTGGAGTTTCTTCAGTCGAGCTGCATAGGGCATCTGTTTGAGGCCAGTGATCCTCTTGTTGAGGTACTTCTGTGGTCTTTCCAGCTGTTGCAGGTGTCTTGTAAGGTACATTCCAAATGAGGCATTGTATTCTATGGTGCGTCTGATGAGTGATGAGTAGAGGGGCACAATGACCTCTTTTGATCTGGATGCGAACCCTTTTGTGATTAGGTGGGCCACATAGAAGGATTTTCTAACCACTTTTGGCAATGTGATTATCAATGGAGAGATTACTATCTACTTGGGTCCCCAGATCCCTTATTACATCTTCCGTATTTAGGGGACTACCACCTATGTGGTAGTTTGTGTGTACTTTGTTTTTTCCAAAGGGGATGACTATGCACTTTTTGGCATTTAGCTTGAGGCCATGATTTTGACATCAGGTATCCATCTCAGTGAGACCATTTTGGAGGATGACTGTGTCAGCGGGAGAGTTGATTATATCCCCCAGTTTTCAGCCGTCTGCAAACTTGATTAGCCATAGTCCTCCTGTGCTTGTCTGTACCTCTGAGAAGTATATGCCGAACAGGTGGGATCCTAGTACTGAGCCCTGGTGAATGCCACTTGTAACTGGTTTAGAGTCAGACCTAGCTCCCACAACTCTCACCATGTGGGTTCTGTCCGTGAGTCAGTTGGCAACCCATCTTGTGACGTAGAGGTTTATGTTCAGGCTGGTGAGCTTGTCTATAATGCCAGAATGGGGAATGGTGTCAAAGGCCTTTGCGAGGTCTAGGTAGGCTGTGTGTACCACCTTTCACTCATCTATAGCCTTGGTAACTGTCTCAAAGAAGTCCACCAGGTTTAGGAGGCATGATCTGCCCTTAACAAAGCCGAACTGGGTAGGGTCCAGTGTTTGGAGGTTCCCAATGTCTCTGTTAAAGAGTTCCATGATGATGCACTCCAAAGCCTTGCAGACCAAGCTAGTCAGGCTTATAGGGCGATAGTTCCCGGGGTCTGTTGTGCTCCACCTTTGTGGAGCGGAATAACCGTTGCTGTGCGCCACTCTATGTGTATGTAGCCTGTGGAGAGGCTGAGTTTGAACAGTGTGTTTAGGTGAGGGGTTAATTCATCTTTGAGCTCGTGTAGGATGCAGCCTGGGACACCATCAGGTCCCATTGATGCTGTGTTTTTGGCTTTGGAGAGGGCTGTTTTAACCTGAGTGCCTGTGATTTCAGGGGCTCTACATTCTTCTGGTATGGTTATGGGCCCTTTTGGGGGTGAAGTTTGCACTGAACCTGTCTGCCAGGATTGTTGGCTACATCGGTCGGCTCAGTGTATTTTGTGTCATTCTGCACGAACACCGGGCAGATCTGAGCATTGCCACTTAGATTCTTGACATAGCTAAAGAATGCCTTGTGGTTACCTTTGGAGTCCTTGGCAATTTTTCTTTCGAAGCTCGCCTTGGATGATTTTATGAGGGATCGTAGTTTCTTGCTGATACTGATCAGGGATGTCTTCCCTTCTTGGGATTTTACTCTTTTCTGTACTCGTTTCCTCCTTCTATTGTATAGTTTGTTTATGGCAGTGGTCCACCAGACTGGTTTCCTTTTCTTGGAGGAGTGAGTCTTGGCTTTGCTTGGGATAGCATGACCCATGCATTCTTGCAGGTGTCCGTATAATGCATTAGTAAAGGAGTTTGCAGCTTGGACAGCATTATCCTTTAGCATGGGGGCTTTGAAACTTTCCACCTCGGTCTTAAGTAACGTGAAGTTTGCTTTTGAAAAAATTTTCACGGTGGTTTCCTTGTTCGAAGGTGGGGGCGGAATGTGGATATCCAAAGTGATTTGTTTATGGTCAGATCTAACCAGCAAGGGGTTGACCTCCGGTGTGGAACACTGTCACCCATGTTGGTGATGACCAGGTCCAATATGCTGTCACCTTTGGTGGGAGTGTTGACCAGTTGATCCAGGGCATTTGAGTTTATAAATTCTAGGAAATGTTGGGCAAGGGAGTTTGTACTTGAGTAGTTCTCCCAGTTAATGTTTGGGTAATTGAAATCACCCAATATTAGGGTGTTTGGTAGAACCTTTATGTTTCCCAGTGTTTCCAGAAATGTGGAATGGGGGTCCTGGGACATGGTGGGTGATCTGTAGCAAGCTACAATTTGAAATGCAGTTTTTCCCATTGTTAGTTGCACATGGATGATCTCTGAAGCATCGTGCTGTGCCACTAACCTGGAGGTGTGGGTATCCTTGATGAATATGGATACACCCCCGCCTTTTGTATTTCAGTCCGGGTTCTGTGGCCGAAATGTGTGGTATAAGTTGTAGCCTGGTAGTGCTGGGGTGCTCTCTGGAGCCTTAAACCAGGTTTCTGTTACTGCACATATATCAGTTTTATCCATACTGAGGAGTTCCTCGAGTGCATGCATTTTGAGGTTTAGACTTCTGGCATTGAGTAACATTACCCTCAGATTTTGTTACTTGCGCTATTTACGGCGGTGAGTTTGATTTTTTGAGCCTTGCCTAAAAAAAGGCACTATGGGGGTGGCAAGAGCCTTGGTCAGTATTTGAAAGCCTAAGGGTGACAGGTGCAAGCCATCTCTAGCAAAGCAGCGTGGCTTGTCGAGCATGTCATCCCAGGTGGACAGGCACTAGATCCCTTTGAATGACACCAGAAACTTAGCCAATTGTTGAAATTGATATTTTTTTCTTTATACCGTTGTATCATTCTTGGTAAGGGCAGGATGCTACTCAGGGTCAGGGTCATACCGGCCTGGGCTACGTGATCAGGAAGCTCTTCCATGTCTCTTTTCATGTAGTCCAGGGAGGTATGGCTCAGGTCATTTGTACTTGTTCTGGAGTGACCTGAGTACTTGTGTTATGTGGCGGATCCTGGCACCCGACAGGCAGCTAACAGTAACCTTCTCCTTATTCAGCCTAGTGAGTGGGACGTCAATGTGCCTGACTATAGAGTCACCTATTACTAGTATGCTGGGTATGTTATTTTGCCTTAAGGGCTGTGATTGCGTGGCACACTGGTTTTGTGAAGTATGTGTTTCATGGTTTGTGTTTGGGGGTGGAAGTTGCTTGGATGTCTGCTTTGGAGGTCTTTGTTGCTTTTGCAGATTTTTATTAGAGCCTCTGAGTATGTTTTCATGTATTTATGTGTGGTTTTGCCAGTGCTGGTTTAATGGGTCTATGTGAGACTGGTGGTGTGATGCAAGTATTTCCCTTCTCCTCTTGACTCTCTGATCCAGTCTTGGGTTGAGAGAGCTTAGCCTCCAGTTTGGCTGTATAATTGCATCTCTCGCATGTGTTAGTGTTTGGTGGTAGGAGGAGAGGGTTGTCTGTGTACATGATGCAGTTGTAACATTGCCTCAAAATGCCCAGATCACCTCACTTGCCTAATAATTTGAAACTCTTCTGAATGTCATCTAAATGTAAATGCTGCAAGTGACTTAGTATACTGTATCTGTATAAATTTATGTGATCTCTCATAACACTGCTCAATAACTGTGAACATTGCTACTATTATATATGTAAAAGTATACTCTTTAGTACAGTTTTGTATACAATGAACATTGCTACTTTGCTTATAATGTGAATGTTTAAACTTTTTAATTACTTGGAGCTTTTCTCCCCGCACCTCCGTTGAAAAAGGGCTTGTGTCCAGTTGGACTTTCCTGGTAAACAAATGTAAAATAAATAAATAAATGATAAACCTGTGGTTATACTAACAGCAACATGCTCTTTTAACTGGCAACAGTCACCAGTGGACCGAATGACTAATGGAAATGCTTGCATGTGTTGAGAAGATATGAGCTTTTATTTTTCCCCTTCAAATTACAATGATGTGACAGCATAATAGATTTCTCACCTATGTTTCAGAAAGTGTTCTATTTCCCTGCAGGTCTGGACAGGAAAGCAAACCACATGCATCCAATATACATATATATATATTTTTTGAAAGTGCACTAGAAGTAAGTTCTAATTATGTGTGCCTCTGCAGCGAAAGGCTCTGTACCCATAAGAAGGTTACAAACTGGCAGCAGGCTTCCCACTTGTCCATTATTTAATCACTTATATATTTATTTTGTGATAAATGAAAATTAAAATAAAAATCAACAATGGTTTAGGTCCCACAATATACTCTCTATGGCTGAGCTAACACTAGGAATAACAAAACGACAAAGTGGGGGAAAACAATAAATAACTTCTCTCCCACATCTAATTAAGGAATAGCTAATGCACATTGGTGGATTGCGGTTTTATAAATACTGACATAATGAGAAGGATGCCCAAGTGTTTTACAACCATAAGCAGTGGCTATCCACTGCAGGAAAAGCACACAACACCAGACTTCTTACAAGTAGTAGTAGATGGTTTACATTTCTGAAATACAGTACTCAGTCTAAATAAACAATTGTAACAGTAAGACACGACACTTAAACATTTCTTATTAGAAAAATCTTTCCACAGCAAGAATGAATTACGACAAGTCAAACACTGCTTTGTTTAAAAACAAAATGACATTAACAAATTCTGTATAGTTAATATAGTCAGACACATAGAAAGGAAAGAAACTGTAGTAGATGTTTCACATATACCATGTGAAGGTCAAAGGCAGAAAAGAACAGAGGGAGGAATATAGCCGCCAATACATTCATACAATTTCCAGGACACTGAAGGCTGATATCAGCACAGGTGATCCCAAGTGATCAGAACTCTTCCATGGCATTTTACTGCCTGCTGCATGTGCTTCATTGGTATGAACTGATGTCTGTTATATGACTAACTAGTAAAGTCAGACATTCCTAATAAAGATGTCTGTCAAGGAAACATTCTCAGCTTCAACTCCTGTTAATCAGAATTTTTCACATTTGAATTAAAAAGAAGTTATGTACTCACCATAACGTTCCATCTGAATAGGTAACTTCATTTGTCAGCAACCTGTGGGTATCGGATCCGAGCTGGCAGCTTTCCAAGCTAAAAATTCGAGCTCTCAGCACCTCTCCCTTACCCATAATACCCTGCTACCTCCCTCCAGTCCTCAGATCGAGTTTGCCAATTTATCAAGCAACAAACAGCCAAACCATACTTGAAAAGAGAAACTCTAACCTGATGCCTAACAGAAGGAAGACATTCCATCATGACTATGACCACGAAACAGGTTAGGGGAAGAAGGGGGTTGGTTGCTGACAAATGAAGTTCCCTACTCAGATGGAACGTTAGGGTGAGTACATAACTTCTTTATCTGAAGTAGTTAACTTCATTTGATCAGCAATCTGTGGGACAGAGTGCCCAGCTTCCAAAAAACCTGGGCGGTCCTCAAGGAAGAATATTCCGGAGCACTGCGGAGCCAAAGGCTGCCCTCCCTCTGCATATCAGATCCAGCTTGTAGTGTGAAATGAAGGTATGAGAAGAGGCCCAAGTAGCCGCTGAACAGATGTCATCTAAGGGAACTCTTGACCAAAATGCTGCAGAGGTAGCCATAGAATGGGTAGAGTGAGCATGAACCCCTAAGGGTTCTGGCCGACCGGAAGCTTTATAAGCGTGTAAGATGCAGTGGGATATCCATCTAGCAAGGTAACTTTTGTAACTGGCTTGTCTAAGGACGGCTTAGCGAAGGAAACGAAAAGTTGCTCCAATTTGCGAGAAGCAGCTGTCCTGTGCAAATAAAATCACAATTGTCTATGCACAACTAACAAGTGCAGTCTGTATTCCCCTTTGTTTTGAAAGTTGGGGAAGAAAACAGGCAAATTGATGGCTTGATTGATACTGGCCTCGGAGGCCACTTTAGGCAAGAATGAAGGATTAGTCCTGAGAGATACTCTGTCCTTATGGAAGACCAGATACAGGGGTTTTGTACATAGGGCTTGAAGTTCAGATACCCTTCTAGCTGAAGTAATTGCAATCAAGAAGGCAGTTTTCCAAGATAAGAATTTTAAGTCAACAGAAGCTGCAGGTTCAAAAGGTGGGCCAGTTAGAGCCTGAAGAACTAAAGTTAAGTCCCATGGAGGAACCGCATTCTTGACCGGAGGTCTTAACAGAAAGGTGCCTTTCAAGAAGGTCTTGCATATCTTAGAGGAAGCCAAGGGTCCAAGGTTGTCCTCGATGTGGAAATGAGAAATGGCCGCCATCTGAACCTTCACAGTAAAAGAACTGGCCCCTTGATGAAAAATGTGGGACAGAAATTGAAGAACTGCTGGAATGGGAGCCATAAAAGGGTCCAAATCCCTATGTTTGGCCCAGATGGAAAAACGCTTCCATTTACTCTTGTAGATCTTCCTGGTAGAGGGTTTATGTGCTGCTACCAGGATAGATTTTATGGGAGACGAGATACCGGGAGTCCTAGCTACTAGTGGAACTGGATCAACCAAGCCATGAGCTTGAGGGTCGTCCAGATTCGGAGTTTGCAATCCCGAAGGATGAGAAATCAGATCCGGAATGGGATCTAAGACCCAAGGAGGAGCTATGATGTGAGACCGCAGATACGGGAACCAGATCTGACGAGGCCAGAACGGGGCTATGAAGATTATTTTGCTCCCCAACCGACAAGCTTTCTGCAGAAATTTCATCATTAGCGGGAGAGGAGGATAAGCATAAAGAAGACCGGGTGGCCAAGCATGAACTAGAGCGTCTCTGGGACTCTCCCCCGGTGGGGAAATTAGAGCGAAAAATTTGCTGCACTTTGCGTTTGAAGGAGATGCGAAGACATCGCAGCAAGGCTGACCCCATCTGAGGAAGATCTGTTTCGCTACTAAGGGGTTCAGAGACCACTCGTAAGGTGTGAGGATAGAACGACTCAGCTTGTCTGCTAGAATGTTGGACCGACCCGGAATGTGCGTTGCTATCAGAAAACATTTGGTGGAAATAGCCCATTCCCAAACTCTCATGGCCTCTCAACAAAGAGGGTAAGACCTGGTTCCTCCCTGTTTGTTGATGTACCAGACCACCGCCATGTTGTCTGTCTGAATTGCAATAGTCCCTGGAGGAAGAAGGTCCTGAAGGGCTTGCAACACTAAAAGCGCCGCCCTCATCTCCAGAACACTGATATGCAGAATGGTCTCTATAGAGGTCCATGTGCCTTGGACGGTTCTGCCCATGCAATGCCCCCCCCACCCGAGGCAAGAAGTGCCCGTGGTCACCGTGGCTTGGGGTTGAGGCATCACGAATGGTCTCCCTTCCCGAAGCTCTCAGGAATGAAGCCACCAAAGGAGGGAGTCCCTGCAAACCCTGCTTAGGGGAACCGGTGAATCCAATGGATGTAGGAGGAGGGACCATTGGACCTGAAGGGTCCATTGAAGGACTCTCATGTGCAGACGGGCAAGAGGTGAAAGGCTGATGGCTGCCACCATGGATCCTAGGGCTCTCAGGACTAATTCATCACATGAGGTGACAAGGTGCGTAGCCTGTCCGCTGTCAGAAAGGCCTTGGACTGAAGTGTGTCTATCCTGGCCCCTATTAAATCCAGAACCTGAACAGGATGAAGAGACGACTTTCTGAAATTTATGGTGATGCCTAGGTGATGGGCCAAGAGTAAAGAATAATCCCTGGCAGAATAGAGTAGATGCCTGGTGGGGGCAGTGAGGAGCCAGTTGTCCAGGTACGGAAAGACCTGAATTCCCTGAAGTCTCAGGTGGGCAGCCACAACAGCCATGACCTTGGTGAACACCCTGGGGGCTGTGGTGAGGCTGAACGGGAGGACCCTGAACTGATAATGACTGGACCCCAGCCGAAAGCGGAGAAACCTCCTGGATCGTCTGTCCATGAGAATGTGGTAGTACGCATCCTTGAGGTCTATGGAGCACATCCAGTCGTTCTCCTGCAGAAAGGGGGGAATAGATTGTAGAGTGACCATCCGGAATTTCTCTTTGGCAATGAACAGGTTCAAAGTTGACAGGTCGAGAACTGGCCTTAAGTCCCCCGTCTTTTTTGGCACCAAAAAGAACCTGGAGTAATTGCCCAACCCGGACTGCTCTGGAGGGACGTGCTGGATGGCCCTTTTTTCTAGTAATTTTCTTATTTCTGAAGCCACAGCCTCCCTCTGATTGGGTGGGACATTGAGGAGGCACTTTCCTAGCAGGGGAAGATTTATGAAGGGGATAGAGTAACCTCTGGATATTATTCGGAGCACCCAGTGATCTGTAGTAATGGACTCCCAACTTGCTAGATGCTCTGAAAAACACCCCCCAACTGCCTCCAGAGGGGCAGTCGGGCAACTCCTCAGGGCTGCTGCGCGGGTCGGTCGGAGAAGGGTTCTCTCAACCTGAAATTCTTCGGCCCCCCTCTGCCTCTGGGCCGGCATCCACCTTGTCCTCCTCTCCCTCTGAAGGACGAAGGGTCCGGAGCGGGACGGGACTGCTGAGACTTCCAGAACCACATCTTCTTTTGTCCTCTCTGGTTCCTTGAGAAGGACCTTTGAGGAGCCGAGAACAGATTCTGACCGCAGACAGCATCTTCCTGTCTTTTTCGCTCTGGAGTAGTGTGTCACGGACGGTTTTGACGAATAGCATAAAACCATCAAAGGGAGCGTTCGCAAAGGACGCCTTGAAGGGTTCCACAAAGTCACAAAGACGGAGCCAGGCATGGCGCCGCAAGGTGACCCCTGCTCCGCTGGCTCTAGCCGCCCCCTCCGTGGCATGGGAGAGAAGCCGCATAGAAGTGTTAGATATCGACTTTAGAGTGGCCATGCGAGCCAAGAAGGTTTGTTTGTCCTTGGCCGCCATGGACTCTGGGGGAGACCCAGCATACTCTTTTATCAGATTCCACTGAAGCCTAATGACGTGTGCCAGATAATTCAGCGCCCTTATGGAAAAGGTGGCTGAAGCAAACATCCGCTTTCCGATGCGGTCCATCGTCCGAGACTCCTTATCAGGAGGATGGACCGAGGAACTTTCTTGTGCCAGTTCCTTCTTGGTAGCGGCCACCACCACCATGGCATCTACCAGTGAACCTTTATTCCACACCAGCTTGCCTGAGGGGGGACTAAGGACTTTATCCGGTCTCCTAGGGATTGGCTCCACAGTGTCTGGCTCCTTCCAAGCCCTGGTAGTAATCAGGTTTACCAGGGGGTCGGCCGGGGGGGACACCCAAGAGGTAGACGGGCCTGGGTCAAGTGCCTCCAGAAACACAGACTCATCTGAGGAAGGTTTTTGGGCTGACCACCCCCCTCTAATGCACAGCATCTCCATAATGTCTGCAAAGGAGATGTCCTCGGGGGGGTGACCTGGGGGAACCTTCCCCTTCCTCTAAGTCCGTGTCCTCCGTGAGGGACTCGGGGGAGTCCAAGTGCCTCCTCTTACACTTTCATTTGTGAGGGACCTCCTCGCCGGGACTGTCCGAGGAGGGCTCACCAACGGGGTCATGTTCCTCTACAGGAACTAACTGGGGTGCAGACGCAGGCTGTCCCTGGGGCCGGATGATGGAAGACAGGCCCATATGCGAGGGAATGAAGGGTGGATCCGTAGCACGGACTGGGGACTTCGAACTCCTTGACAGCACCCTCTCCACCACGTCGAAAGCCGAAGGTGAACCACTCTCCCCGGGCTCCGAGAGTAGTCCCCTCGGCTCCGACGTGAGTACCGGCGCCAGAACCGATGCAATCGGACCCGAAAGGGAAGTGTGCTCCAACAGCAATGGAGCTGAAGACACACTCACCCCTGCGGATCTGAAGCTTGGCTCTCGGCCCCGAGAGCTCAGGTCCGAAAGATGACCCGATAAACTCGAGGGTAAGGCTGGCATTGAAGTAGCAACTACTATCGGCGCCGACTCCCCGGCTCCGAGACAACTCAGATCCGATGGCTCCGAAAACCCAATAGTGAATCGGAGAAGGAACGATGGGTGCAAAGAAAGGGGTCGAGCTCTCCCCCGGAGGGGGGGAGGCAGGAGCACTCCCATCTGCATCTGGGCCTGCAGGAATCGAAGCATCATCCGGTCCATATCTGCGTCAGAAAGACTCCTGGTAGACCTAGAAGAAGTTGCCGAGGCAGGCCGGGAAGGCCACCTAGATGACAACGAAGGTGACTGGGACTCCTCCTTTGGCTCCGGAGAGAAGTGTGGGGAATGGAGCCGAGAGGGAGAAGACCTAGAAACCCTCACGGGGGAACAAATCAGCTTAGCCGGCGGGACCGAAGGGGCTGATTTGGCCCGCCACTTGTGACTCTTGTGCCTATCTCTCTCTTTTTCCCTCTCTCTATGTCTCTTCTCTTTCTTAGAAGAGTCCTCCTCTCCCTGGGAAACAGCGGGAGGTTGAGTCCCAGCCAGGGAAGGGGGAGCTGAAGGCTGGACAGTCGCAGCTGCGACTGGCACCACTGAGGGAGAGGAGGAAGAAGAATCCGTGGGCAAGAGTCCTGCCAGGATTAGCTTGTTCCTCCTGTCCCTCAGAGCCGGGGGGTTAAAGGCCGAGCAAATCTAGCAGCCCGATGTTAAGTGGGCTACCCCCAGGCAGAGAACGCACTGAGTGTGGCCATCTGCTGGGGACAGCTTATGACCACACTCAGTGCATTTTGAAAAAATGGCCTTAGGACCCTCGGCCATAACTCTCAAGCACACACCCAGTAAGGGGAAGGGAAAACACTAATTTACCACTAAAAGGAACCAAAAAATGATTTAACTTAACTAGGGATCTACAACACACACTCACACACAAAAAGCACTATAATTTAGCAAAAAATCTCCCAAATTCCTCTCACCTAAAATGCCAAGAGCTCGTCCCTTATGCTTCAAGAAGCTGCGTCAAATGAGATCTGAGGACTGGAGGGAGGTAGCAGGGTATTATGGGTAAGGGGGAAGAGCTGAGAGCTCAAATCTTTAGCTTGGAAAGCTGCTGGCTCGGATCCAGGTCGGATCCGATACCCGCAGGTTGCTGATCAAATGAAGTTAACTACTTCAGATTAGTTATTTTAACACCAAACACATATGGAACTTTTGCTGTCTTTGTTTTTCAGTGCCTTTAGTTTTTAAATCTATAAATTAATCTTAATGATATTTTAGGATCCATATATCCATAACTCAAAGTACTAGATCCATACCTCTCAACCTCTAAACACTGAAAAACATAGCACTGGATTTTAAACATTATAGTACAGGGTCAGAAAGAGAAGCGATTTCCTATGTTTCCCAACAGAAGGTCTTTCTACAGTAGACTGGATATATATTTAACGGTAATGAATCGTATCGGATTATTTTATATATTTAATAAAATATGCTCCCATAAACAGGTCTGACCTTATAAGGAACATCAAAAATTCTAGGAGTAGCAAATTTATAGTGCTATGCATAAATCATAGCAGTTGAGAGGTATGCTCCAGTCATGCTCACAAGCACTGCTGCTTAACATAGATGCATTTACGTACTAAATACAGATATGCACCTAATACAACACTTTGCCACATTATTTCAGGAAACACTGCACCCATAGCAAAATAGGAACACTGAAACTGCATTTGTGTGTGTGTGTGTGTGTGTGTGTGTGTGTGTGTGTGTGTGTGTGTGTGTGTGTGTGTGTGTGTGTGTGTGTGTGTGTGTTGTGTGTGTGTGTGTGTGTTTACCCTGTACATAAATCATCCTGAAAAACGTCCCTGGGGCCCGTCCGTCTACACTCTTACACAGATATGAAATGTGTCCAGGGTATTAAGGCTATATGTTTCATCTTACTGCTCTAGGTTTGAGCTCTGATCTCCAATTGCTTTCTTTGACTAAACAAATCAACTAACTAGATCAGTTCCTTCTGTATGCACCTGAAAACAGGGGCTTGGGTCTGCCAGTTATCAAAGGAATAAAACAAGTTTTTACTGAATTAAAAATGAACTTAGAAAGTTCCGTTTCTATATGCAAGTCATAACATAATAGCTTTAATTGTTATTATCTGAAGTCAATATGCTTACTAAGAATGTCTTCTTCTCCTTTCGGCTTTCCCCGGTTAGGGGTCACGACAGCAGATCACCTGTCTGCTCATGACTGGCAGTGGAGTTTTAAGGTGTTGAGTTGCCAGCCTGGCACCCAACCTTCCACAGAAGGCACACACATGTATGCACTCACGTCTAGGGCCAATTTAGAGTTCCCAGTCCACCTACAGCATGTCTTTGAGATGTGGGAGGAAACCAGAGAACCCAGAGGAAAAGTACAGTTTTGTACCTACCATAAATGTAGATGTTCGAAGATCCACATTGCTGCAGTCCTTACATATGGGTAGTCCGCTGTCCTCGGTCGGCCCGAATACCAAAGTATAAGGATGACGTCGGTCAAGGCGCTTAACACTGACATCAGGACGTCAGGGTACAAAAGCGCATGGCCGACGTCATTTCCTCAGTCTTTTCTTGCCCCAGATGTCAGAAGGCCCTAACAAGAAAGGCCAAAGCCAAAAACCAGCAAAAACTAACCAACCACCCGTGCACTAACCATATTTACAATATGTACAACACAAACTACGCCACCACCTTCAACAACAGAGGGGAAGGAGGGAGGGTAAATTGGACTGCAGCAATGTGGATCTTCGAACATCTACATTTATGGTAGGTACAAAACTGTACTATGTTCTTCATCTCACATTGCTGCAGTCCTTACATATGGGTAGAATCCCAAAGCAGAGGTAAGGGAGGATGGCAAAACTATAAAGCATTAGGCTGCCAAAATGCCCTGTAAAATAGCAGTGGCAAATCCAGCCCTAGATTTAGAGTAAAGTGGAAGGTGGTAATGCTTAGAGAAAGTATGCACTGAACTCCAAGTAGCTGCTTCCAAAATATCTCTAGTAGCCACCCCCCTTAAAAAGCTGTAGAAGTGGCAGTAGCCCTAGTGGAATGAGGCCTAATCCCAGCTGGAACCTCCTTACCATGATGGGAATAACAGAAAGAAATACAAAACCCAATCCACTTAGAAATAGTTTGTTTAGAAACAGGTTTGCCCTGAGAACCCAAAGCAAAAGAAACAAACAACTGCTGAGACTGCCTGAACCCTTTAGTTCTGCTCAAATAATATCGCAACTGTCTGTGTATATCCAAAGTGTGCAAAATCCTTTCCCCTTTATTTTGGGGGTTTGCATAAAAAGTAGGCAAATGAATAGTTTGGTTTAAAGCCACACTAGAAACCACTTTAGGCATAAAAGAAGGGTTAGTACGCAAAGATACCCTGTCCTTGTGGAAAATCAAGAAAGGCTCAACTGCCATAAGGGCCTGTAATTCAGAAACCCTTCTCGCAGAGGTAATGGCCAACAAAAAAGCAGTCTTCCATGATAAATATTTCAACTCTGCTGATGCTGCAGGCTCAAAAGGTTGTAGAGTGAGTTTCTCCAACACAAAATTGAGATCCCAAGCAGGAGTAGGAGCTCTACGTGGGGGTCTTATATTCTTTGCCCCTCTAAGGAATTGCTTAAACAAAGGCTGAGAAAATAATGGTGGGTCACAGTCATAGTGAGCAGAAATTGCTGCAGCATGAACCTTTATAGAGGAGAAGGACAAACCTTTGTCCAATAACTCAGTAAGGTATTGAAGTGCAATACTTAAATTAGGTTTAGAAACATCAAAGTCCTTTGCTGTACTCCAAAATAAAAATCTCCTCCATTTATCTGCGTAAACTTTCCTTGTACTAGGCCTTCTGGCCTCCAAAATAACATTCAAAACTTGTTGTGGAAGCTTAGACCCTCCAGGGTTCAAAACAGAATATGCCAGGCTGTCAGATGTAGAGAATGAAGTTTGACATTGAGTAAATGACTGTTCTCCTGAGACAGCAGGTGAGGAATCGAAGGCAAAGGCCATGGAGGCTCCCATACCAGACTTCTCAGTAATGGGTACCAGTGCTGACGAGGCCAATCTGGAGCTATTAAAATCATGTTTGGCTTGTCCTGTCTGACCTTCAGGAGTACCTTTGGGAGGAGAGGCAGAGGTGGAAAGGCATACACGTGAAGATTGCTCCAATTGAATGAAAGAGCATCCACTTTCCAAGCTGTGGGATGAAACCTTTTTGTGCAAAACTTTGGCAGCTGGTAATTTAGTGGAGAAGTGAACAGATCTATGTCTGGAGTTCCCCAAAACACTGTCAATCTCTGAAATACATGAGGATCCAATTTCCACTCGTGGGGATCCATAATTTGTCTGCTCAACACATCTGCTAAGGAGTTCTGTGCTCCTGGCAGAAACCTTGCCTGAAGATTTAGCTGTAAACTGAGAGCAGTCTCCCACAAAATCATTGCTTGTCTGCACAGAGGATAAGAATGTTCCCCTTGCTTGTTGATGTACCACATGACAGTTGTGTTGTCTGTTTGAATCAACACCTGCCCTGGAAGAAGTAAATCCTTGAAAGCTATCAATGCAAATTGGACTGCTAACATCTCCTTCAAGTTGATATGTAGATGTTGAAGTCTGGCAGGCTACGTGTCTTGTACCCATTTTCCGTTTAGATGAGCTCCCCAAGCTTTGTCTGAGGCATCTGTCGTTAAAATCTGACTCGCCTCTGGCGGGTCACAGAGAGTCCCTTGTTTAGGTGACATTCCTGAGCCCACCACAAAAACTCCTTTTGAATGCAAGGTATTATCTGAATGACAGTGTCCAAATCTTGGCAGTGCTGTGTCCATACATTCTTGAGATACCATTGTAGCTTCCTCATATGCAGTTTGGCATTGGGAAGTACCAGAATACAAGATGCCATGAACCCCAAGGCTTGAAGGACTGTCCTTGCAGTCAGCCTGGACTGACGAGACAATTGGTGGAAGTAAAGAGAAAGATTCTTTTGTTTGTCCGGGGTCAAAAAGGCCATCTGGGATGCTGTATTCAGTCTCACACCCAGAAAGCACATGTCCTGAGAGGGTACTAGACTGGACTTTATTTCGTTCACAGAATACCCTAGGCATCTTAACACTGCCATCACATACTGTAGATGATGAAGAAGTTCGTCCTTTTCTTGGGCCAGAATCAGGCAATCGTCCAAATAAGGATAGATTTGTATTCCTCTTAGCCAGAAGAAAGCTACCACTGGAGCCAGAACCTTCGTGAATACTCTGGGCGCAGTAGATAAGCCAAAGGGCAATGCAGAGAACTGATAATGTGAAGTCCCAGCCCAACGCAGATACTTCCTGCAACTGGGCCTGATAGGAACATGAAGGTAAGCCTCCTTGAGATCCAGAGTCACCATCCAGTGATCTTTGCCCAGCAGAGGTAAAAGCTGTTGTAACGTCAACATTTTGAACTTGGGAATGTCCAGATATGTGTTGAGGATAGATAAATCCAAAATTGGTCTCCACGTGTTTCCTTTCTTTGGTACTAGAAACAGGCGAGAATAAAATCCTAGGCCCACTTCTGGCAGAGGGACCGGTTGTATGGCCCCTATTTGAAGTAGCAGAGAAATTTGTTTGTGAGCCTCTAGTCTTTGCTGAGGAGGAACATCCGGCATGCCTTTGAAAGGAGGCAAGGTATGGAAATAAAACTTGTAACCCTGGTGTATGATATCCAATACCCATTTGTCCTGGGTAACCAACATCCAATTTTCCTTGAAGACTGCTAACCTTCCTCCCAAAGGTGCTGCCAGGCAAGCAGGATCTGGCAGCTGAAAAGGTAGGTCATTGGGCCTGTTTACGAAAGGACTGGCTCCTGCCCTCCCCCGAAGATTGTGCAGGTGAACTCCCTGTTCTAGGTCTGAAAGAGCTCTGAGCTCTGCCCCTACCACGTCTAGATCTACCCCTAGACTGAGAATCATAAGAAGGATACGTCCACCCCTTAGCAGGCCAATTCCTACTAAACTTCGGAGGCTGAATTTGCAAAAAATCTTTAACAGCCTGCATAGACTTAGCCTTGTCTTCCATTTTCTTCAAGACTGACTCCACAGGTGTACCAAACAACACATCAGACTGTAAAGGAGCATCCAAAATCCTTGTCTTAACATGGTCAGATAAATTCTGATCCCTCAGCCAGGCGTGCCTGCGAAGAACTGAACCAGTAGCAGCCACCCTAGACGAGGCCTGTACAGCATCAAAACCACATTGTAAAGAATGCTTACCCACCTGTTCAGAAACATGCACCAAATCTTGTAATTCTTTACAGTCAATGCCTTCCGCCAGAGCATCCACCTTAGACTTCAATTGAGAAAGAAGATAGTTTTGATATTTCAACATATGAAACTGACAATTCAAAGCCCTCATAGCTAAGGTAGAAGATGTATAGACTTTCTTTCCCCATCTATCCAAAGCTCTGGCCTCTTTATCTGGAGGAACCGGATTTTTTACAACAGAGGCCTTGACACCCTTAGGTCCCTGACTAACAGTTTCTGGGTCCGCCCTAGGACTCTTATAAAGATATTTATGAGCCTCAGGCACCCTGTAATACCTATCCGGTTTAACAGGAGCAGGAGGCAAAGAATCAGGATTAAGTGAAGCCTCTGCAAACACATCTTCCACAACATCCAGAACAGGGGTATAGCCAAGGGCCTATGCTGGGGTAAAAGCAAAAATTCCCTAAGCCTTTTCCTGGAATCAGAGAAGTCCTGACCTTCCCACTTAAAATGTTCCCTCATGGAATGAAGAGTCTCTGAAAAAGAAAAATCCTCTGGAGGGGAAGCAGAAGGAGTCGAATCATCTGCATCAGAATCAGAATAAGGAGAGTACTCCTGCAAGTCTTCAGCCGAAGACTCTGAAACATCCGAAGCCTGCTCAAAACTCCCCAACTCTGGCTCCACCCTAGGCCTCTTATCAGGAGGGGGCAAAGAACCTCTAATCAGAGTAATAAAATCTTCTGCCATTTTAAGCATGTGCTTCTTGGGTACAGACCCTGCTGAACTAGGAGTGACACCAACAGAAGTGAAACCTGGCCTGCCTCTGGGAGAAGCCTTGGAAATAGAAGGAGAGGGCCTAACCACCCTAGTAAGGGAGGGGAGTACAGTAACCTGAGAAGCCCCTTCAGCCAGACCTGCCTCCTGAGAGGCCACATCCTGCAATAACAAAGTCTCCCCTTGGGACTCCAGAGAAGCCTCCGTCGGAACCACCGGTTCCACTGACGCCTCTAAAGAACCGGCGTCCGGAACGGACGACTCATCTTGCCTGGGTTTAACTGCCTTGTCTTTGCGCTTCTTCGAAGAAGCGGGCGCCGGAGAATCCGACGGCATATTATAATTGCACCGCTTCCCGAAGACCAGCCTAGCACAATCTAACCTCCGCTTAATAGTGCGCTTATTGAACCTAGCACAAAAGCGGCACCCAACAACGTCGTGCTCAGGCCCCAGACAAGGAATACACAAAGAATGATAATCCCTATGCGGTATCTGTTTCCCACAAGAAATACAGTTATTCACTTTTTCTGACATCCGGTAAAACACTGAGGCAAGAAAAAACCAAAATATTCCCCAACGGGGTACTTAGCCAACTTTGATTCGGTCTGAAACTCCGAACTCGAAAAATTTCAGAACGCCGAACGGCACTTGCAACGCTGCTTCTGCATCGGACCATGCGGCAAAAAAGACTGAGGAAATGACGTCGGTCATGCGCTTTTGTACCCTGACGTCCTGATGTCAATGTTAAGCGCCTTGACCGACGTCAGCCTTATACTTTGGTATTCGGGCCGACCGAGGACAGCGGACTACCCATATGTAAGGACTGCAGCAATGTGAGATGAAGAACATCCCACGTGACCACAGGGAGGACATGCAGACTCCGCACAGAAGGTAGTCCAGCCAAGGATCGAACCGGAGAGCCTCTTGCTGTGAAGTGGCAACGCTAACCACTGCACAACCGCAGCTGCCCAATATGCTTACTAAGAACTAAATACAATTTAACTACACGTTTCCAGTAAATTTCATATAAAATTAAGCAGCTCTATGTTCCTTTTTTTTTTTTTTTTTGAAATTCAAATGTCTGAGGTACCAGAATGTGAAAGAAAAAAAATGTATGACTGTTTTTCCTAGCTGCAACAAAGAAATATTATTTCCAGAGAGCAAGCAGTTTTCCTTTCTGCACTGATTAATGACACTAGCACTGACATCATAAATATTTATGGTCTGACTTGTGAGCTTCAAAGGCATGTAAGCAGACAGAACAATATAACAACAGTATGAGCAGTCTTCTGGGGACTCCAGCAGAAAACATTATGTGCATGGAAACAGTTACCATACATGAAAGTTACGTTAGGTTCCCAGCTCTAAAGCAGTAAAATCATATAACCCAACAGGATGTGTGTCTGTACGAAAATGTCAGTGCATTACTGCCTCCATATTCCATGACTGGCATAGCTTTCAAGCATATGTACATTTAAAAGCTTTAGGGAAAAGGTAAAGAATACATACAGCCTTGAACAACATAAATGCCACAATGTCTTATGTGGCATAAATCATATATAAATTAATGAACATTTTTACAGTTAATATATCTCCTACAGTTTTCATTATATTTTACAGCATTATGCAATCTCTCCCTTGTTCTTCCTACAAAGGCAGAGGTATTACCCATTACACATCATAAATGGAAATGTAATCTCTTTTTATGTTTAATTATGTTCCTGGTAATTTCACAAGGGACCTGTAATGTTTTAGTATGCACTTAAACATGCTGAATGCTTCACAAAGATTTTCCATGATTTGAATCTCATAACCGAGTGTTCATAAAATATTGCTTAATCAGAAGACTTGAGGTCTATTCCCGCTTGTGTTTAATCATGCATTATTTTGACGTACTTTGACATTGCACCTTTGGTTTTATAAAATGTTAACATTCACATAAAAGGTTTGGAGTATGTAAGAAAACCTATGTAGCATACTCTAATTTGTGATATCACTAGCTGTGCTTTTAAATCAGCTGTAAGAATGGCATTGATAGTGTACCTGTGTGAAGCTGATTCTAGTCTACGGCTGATAACAGGGAGTACCAAAAGGACACACTTCTTGTGCTCTACTCAGATATACAAAGATATGGCAGAGCAGTTGGGAAGGCTACCATGAAAGTCTGAAAATGGGTATTATATAATACCCATTTCAGACTTTCTAGCTCAAGGACAGGTATTTCCAAGGACTGAGAAACATTCCAGATACAATGTTCTCTGGAAAATATAAGAAAAAAAAATAAACCTCATTCCAAGTCAGAAAGGACAGCAAAGCAGAGCAGCCCAGCGCATGGAACATTTGTTTTCACTTATGAAAATATCAGTGATGGAAGGCCAGGTGAGTGATAGCAAAAAGGTTGGCTGCGTGCCAAGTCCACTGAAAAAGAGGGATAAGGTCCTGACTTTTGTACCAGTGACTGAGATTTGACTATCAGCCTGAGCGCTAGAGGAGACAGCACAAGGGCAGGTGATAGAGAAGCACTAACTCTCAGCTTGCCCATCTCAGAAAAAGGGGCCTTGATAGCTCCACAGGTTATAGTTACAAGTAAATAAAGTAATTACAAAACTTAGTTTTAACTTCAGTTCATACAGTGTGAGCCTATACATACATAGTGCAAATATACTGATGGGTATAGCAAGCTGAAAAAGAACTGTCAATAGTAAAGTAGACTCTGGAACAGAGATGGCTAGATAATGCACCCTAAGCAAAATTATATTCATAGGTTCATAGGTTCATACTAGGCTATCTGCCCGAGGGCATTTACAAGCCTAGCCCATAGTTTTGTGGCTTACGCCACCCCTTTAGTATGGGGAACTATACCCATTATTTTGCTGTGCCTCTGTCGAGCAGTGACACTGAGGTAATCCCTGGGGTATATCTGCGATCTCCCATCCATTGGTCAAGATTTCTCTTGAACAAGGCCAGCGAGGTGCTCTGCCTCACATATACCGGGATTTTATTCCACGGCATAGGGAGTCTTTGGGTGATGAATCTATCCCTCCAGCACGTCCTATTAATAGCCGTGTCGAGGTTTAAGTCTCCCGCCCTTGTGGCTCTGACGGATCTAGATTTTTTGAGGTGCAGCATATTCATCAAATCTGGGTTTGACATGGCCTTGTATGTTAGGCAAAGGTCACCTCTGAGCAAGCTGTAAGCGACTGAAGAGAGCTGGAGTTCTTTCAGTCGGGCAGCATAGGACAGATGTTTGAGACCCTTTATCCTTTTGGTGAGGAACTTTTGTGGCCTCTCCAGCTGCTGCAAGTGTCGGGTCAGATACATTCCGAATGGGGCATTGTACTCAATCATTGGTCTGATGAGTGATGAGTATAGGGAGACTATGACCTCCCTTGATCTAGATGAGAATCCCTTCATGATAAGGTGGGCAATGTAGAAGGTTTTCCTAACTACTTTAGCTACATGGGTGTCGAATGACAGACTACTATCAACCTGGGTCCCCAGGTCCCTGATAACTTCTTCTGTGCTCAGTGGATTGCCACCTATTTGGTAGCTAGGGGTAACCTTGTTTTTCCCGAAGGGTATGACTATGCATTTTTTGGCATTTAACTTTAGGCCATGGCTCTGGCACCAGTTATCCGTTTCTGTGAGACCCTTCTGAAGGATATCTGTGTCAGATGTGTCCTTTATCTAAGAAATAGACTGACTATGCTTGGAGAGAAGGAACCAATAAGAAGCATACTGAAGGTGGAAGGAGAGTGGGACAAGTTCATACTGGGGTAGTGCAGGAGAACAGCCAAGTCTTGTTTAGGTAGTCGTTTAGTAATAGATTGAAGTTGAACAGTATTACAGCCAAGTGACGTCTCCAGGCACTTCTGCAGTTACCTCCTACTGCACCTCTAGGCATCAGATATTGCATGTTCATATTTGCGTTAATAATTCCAAAACCATGCTATATACAAGGTATGAAAATATTTTATCTTGAAGCATACATTATGGCAAACATAACTGTATTGCTATATGACCTCTGTCAATTAGTATTGGTTAGAACTGTAAGGTGATAACTTCATTTTTAAAGGCTGAAGCCACACCCACTGGGAGTTAAAGGTGTGCACTCCAAAGAGCTCTACTGGAGGGAATGAGTTAAAAGTAAACCCAATTTGCAGAAGGATATAATTCCATTTCCTAGCAACACAGTAAGAGTACAGACTTTGGCCAGAGGATATGTGGAGTTTATATATGCTGACAAGATGTTGTTCATTATGTCCAAGTAGTCTATTAGGGCAATGGGAATGGAAAATAGGAGTAAAAGCAGGGCAGTTGTTGGCTTTGTGAATAATGTTGAATGTGGAGATAAGCTGTATGTAATCTAAGTGGTAAGGAGATTCAAAGCATTAAGGGCAGTACAGTGGTGGATGTGGCACTGTTTGCCGGCAGTAACTTTTGCAGCCTTATTACAGCACGCCTCCAGCTTATTTTTAACTGTATCTTGAAGGTTGATTAGGATGGGTGCACCATATAAGAGAGATGGGAGAAGGTAGGTAGTGGCAATAATTTGTTTGGTGGTGTTGCCAAATATTTTTTTTATGCTGTAGAGCATTCCTACTTTTTGGTACATCTTTTTTATGTTATTTTGAACATGCAGGTCAAATATAAGGTTATCATCCATAATCACTCTAAGAAGTTTTGTATAGGAGACTACTTCAATTTCAGTTTTGTTTAATGAAAAGATTTTGAAATTCACTTTATCAGGCATGTGTGAGCTGAGGAAAATAAAGAAGGCAAGGTGTGGTAGCAGGTACCACCCATTATGTAGCATAACAGCTGCCTTCATTCCTGTCCTCTCTGTTATGTCATTACATTTGGAATGCCAGGGTTGCACAGAAATGCATGTTGCAGTTAGAATGTGCTACACATCAATTCTGCTTTAACATTAACGGTATTAAGATTAGCTGCAGTAATGGCTTTTCTCATGAACTGCTCATCTTTGCAGAATTCTGCCTTGTACAAATCAATGATATGAGGTAGTGCCATACCAGGTATGCAAGTGCTACCAAGAGACAAAATCCCTTCAGTTATTTTACAGCACTGCTTGGAAAGGGCTCACTGTGGGGAGTGGGTTATTTACTTTATGGCTTGAGATATAGCAGGTAAGCTACAGTGAAGGATCGTTTACAGTCATTCCTAACTGTTGTGCTGCAAAAAAAAAAAAATGGAATGTGCAAAAAAAAAGAAGTTATGTACTCACCATAACGTTCCATCTGAGTAGGTAACTTCATTTGTCAGCAACCTGTGGGCAATAGGATCCAATTCGGATCTGAGCCGGCAGCTTTCCTAGCTACAAGATCCGAGCTCCAAGCTCCTCCCCTACCCACAATGCCCTGAAACCTCCCTCTAACCCTCAGATCGAGTTTGCCATAATGCCATAGAAAATTACTATAACACAAGAAAGGATTACTATACATTCCACCTGATGTCATCTGGAAGTGACATATCCTGATCCTTTAATAACGAACTAAGGGTCTGGGGGATGGAGGGAGGGTTGGTTGCTGACAAATGAAGTTACCTACTCAGATGGAACGTTATGGTGAGTACATAACTTCTTTATCTGAAGTAGTTAACTTCATTTGATCAGCAACCTGTGGGACACAGTCCCCAGCTACCAACAACTTGGGAGGTCCTCATGGAAGGATATTCCGGAGCACTGCAGAGCCAAAAGATGCACGTCCTCTGGATATTAAATCCAACTTATAATGTGTAATAAAGGTATGAGAGGAAGCCCAAGTAGCTGCTGAGCAAATGTCATCCAAAGAAACCCTTGACCAGAAAGCAGCAGAAGTAGCCATAGATCGGGTAGAATGGGCTCGCACCCTCAGGGGCTCAGGTCGACCAGAGCTTTTGTATGCGAGAAGGATGCATTGGGAAATCCATCTAGCTAAGGTTACTTTAGTGACTGGTTTACCCAGACAGGATTTAGCAAATGACACAAAAAGTTGATCTGATTTTCGAAGATTGGCTGTTCTGTTTAAGTAAAATCGTAACTGTCTATGAACATCCAGACAATGGAGTCTATACTCCTGAAAATTAGGAAAGAAGACAGGTAGATTGATGGACTGGTTGATACTGGCTTCTGAAGCCACTTTAGGCAGAAAGGAGGGGTTAGTCCTGAGGGAAACCCTGTCTTTATGAAATATGATGTATGGGGGCTTACTGCAAAGAGCGTGAAGCTCCGATATCCTCCTAGCTGAGGTAATGGCAATCAGGAAGGCCGTTTTCCAAGATACATATTTTAAGTCGACTGAAGCCACGGGTTCAAAAGGAGGACCAGTCAGAGCCTGCAGAACTAGGGTTAGATCCCATGGAGGAACTGCATCTTTAACAGCGTGTCTTAACAGAAAGGTTCCTTTCAGGAATGTTTTGCAAATTTTGGAGGAAGCCAGGGGGCCCTAAACTGTTTCCAACGTGGTAGTGGGAAATAGCTGCCAAATGAACTTTAATAGTAGAAGAACTAGCCCCTTGATGAAAAATATGGGATAGAAAGTCTAGAACTGCTGGGATAGGAGCTGTGAAGGGATCCAAATTCCTATGCTCCGCCCAGACACAGAAACTTCTCCATTTACTCTTGTAGATTTTCCTGGTAGACGGTTTATGGGCAGCCACCAGGATGGCCTTAACTGAGGAAGATATACCGGGAGTTCTAGCCATTAATGGAACTGGATCATCCAAGCTGAGAGCTTGAGGTAGTCCGGGTCGGGGGTCTTCAGTCCTAAAGGATGAGAGATCAGATCCGGAATGGCATCTAAAATCCAGGGAGGATGTACTAGATGAGACCGTAGGCATGGGAACCAGGTTTGGCGAGGCCAGAATGGGGCTATGAGGATAACTTTGCTCACCAACCGACGAGCTTTCTGCAAGAATTTTGTCATTAATGGAAGAGGAGGATAAGCATACAGAAGACCGGATGGCCAAGCATGAACCAGAGCGTCTCTGGGGACTTCCCCTGATGGGGGAATTAGCGCGAAGAACTCGCTGCACTTTGTGTTCGAAGGCGAGGCGAACAGATCGCAGCAAGGTTGACCCCATTTGAGGAAGATTTGCTCCGCTACTACTGGGTTCAGAGACCACTCGTAAGGTGAGAGGATCGTTCGACTCAACCTGTCCGCTAAAATGTTTGACCGACCCGGAATGTGCGTTGCTATAAGAAAGCGGTTGGTGGATATCGCCCATTCCCACACTCTCATGGCCTCTCTGCAAAGTGGGTAAGATCTGGTTGCCCCCTGTTTGGTTATGTACCAGACTACCGACATGTTGTCTGTTTGAATTGCAATAGTCCCTGGAGGAAGAAGGGGATGGAGAGCCTGCAACGCTACAAGAACCACCCTCATCTCCAGGACATTGATATGGAATGAGGTCTCTGTGTGAGTCCACGTGTCTTGGACGGATCTGCCCATGCAATGCCCCCCCCACCCGAGGAGAGATGCGTCCCTGGTCACTGTGACTTGGGGTGGGGATAAGGTGAAGGGGCGCCCTTCCCAGAGGTCTCTGGAACGGAGCCACCAAAGTAGCGACTCCCTGCAAATCCTGCTGAGGGGAATAGGTGTAGACAGGGGATGATGTAGGATGGACCATTGAACCTGTAAGGTCCATTGAAGGATTTGCATTTTCAGACGTGCGATAGGCGACAGATTGATGGCCGCTGCCATGGACCCCAGGGCCCTCAGGACTAGTTCTGCTGGGGGGGGGGCTGATGGTTGTAGAAGAGCCAGAATGTGAAGGTGTAGATTGCAAAGTCTGTCCGCCGTCAGAAAGACTTTGGATTGTATAGTGTCTAGCCTGGCCCCTATGAACTCCAAAATCTGAGTAGGTTGAAGGGAGGATTTCTTGTGGTTGATCGTGATCCCCAGATGACGGGCTAGAAATAAGAAATAGTCCCTGCCTGAACAAAGTTGATGCCTGGTGGGGGCGGTTACGAGCCAGTCGTCCAGGAAAAGAAAGACCTGTATTCCCTGAAGCCTCGGGTGGGCCCCTACAACTGCCATGACCTTGGTGAACACCCTGGGGGCTGTGGTGAGACTGAAGGGTAGGACCCTGAACTGATAATGGCTGGCTCCCAGCCGAAAGTGGAGAAACCTCCTGGCTCGCTTGTCCATTAAAATGTGGTAGTACGCATCCTTGAGGTCTATCGAGCACATCCAGTTGTTTTCCTGTAAAAGTAGGAGAATGGATTGAATAGCGACCATCCAGAACTTTTCTTTGGTGACTGACAGGTTCAGTGTGGACAGGTCGAGAATGGGTTGTAAGTCCCCCATCTTTTTGCCACCAAAAAGAACCTAGAGTAAAAACCTGATTCGGATTGCCCGAGGGGGATGTGCTGGATGGCTCTTTTTCTTAGCAGCCTCGTATTTTGAAGGCTGCTACCTCCCTCTGATTGGGTGGAACATCGAGGAGACTCCCTGACCGGGGAGGATACGTTAGGAAAGGGACAGAATAGCCTCTGGATATAATTCGGAGCACCCAGTGATCTGTCGTGATGGACTCCCAATTTGCTAGGCGCTTCGAGAAGCGCCCCCCGACTGCCTCCAGAGAGGAGCAGTCAGGCAACCCCTCAGGGCTGCTGCGCAGTTCGATCGGAAAAAGGTTCCCACAACCCGAAATTCTTCGGCCCCCCTCTGCCTCTGGGCCGGCGTCCACCCTGTCCTCCTCTGCCTCTGAAGGACGAAGGATCCAGAGCAAAATGGGATTGTTGAGCTTTCAGGAACCACAACTTCTTTTGTCCTCTTTGGTTCCTGGAGTAGGACCTCTGAGGAGCTGAGAAGCGGATCCCGACAGCAGATAACATTTTCCCATCTTTCTCGCTCTGGAGAAGCGTATCGTGGATGGTTTTGCCGAAAAGCGTAGAACCGTCAAAAGGGGTATTCGCAAAGGACGCCTTGAAGGGTTCCGCAAAATCGCAGAGACGGAGCCAGGCCTGTCTACATAAGACAACGCCTGTTCCGCTGGCTCTAGCCGCTTCCTCCATGGCATGGGAGAGAAGCTGCATAGATGTGTTAGCAATCGACTTGTGAGTGGCCATTCAAGCCGAGAAGGTCCGTTTGTCCTCAGCCGACATGGACTCTGGGGGTGACCCAGCGTACTCTTTGGTCAGGTCCCGCTGGAGCCGAATTACATGTGCCATATAGTTCAGTGACCTTACAGAGAAGGTCGCTGAAGCAAACATCCGCTTTCCAAGGCGGTCCATCATCCGAGACTCCTTGTCTGGAGGATGTACCGAGGAACTCTCCTGTGCTAGTTCCTTCTTAGTGGCAGCCGCCACCACCATGGCATCCACTGGGGCACCCTTGCTCCAAACTGTCCTGTCCGTGGGAGGGCTGAGTATCCTGTCTGGTCTCTTGGGTACTGGCTCGACAGTGTCCGGCTCCTTCTATGCCCTGGTAGTTATGAGGTCCACCAGGGGGTTGGCAGGAGGGGACACCCAAGAGGTAGATGGGCCTGCGTCAAATGCCTCCAGAAACACAGACTCATCCGAGGAAGGTTTTTGGGCAGACCACCCCCTCTAATGCGCAACATTTCCATAATGTCTCCAAAGGAGACGTCTTCGGGGGATGACCTTGAGGAACCTTCCCCTTCCTCTAAGTCCGTGTCTTCTGTGAGGGACTCAGGTGAGTCCAAGTGCCTCCTCTTGCACTTTCATTTGTGAGGGACCTCCTCGGGGGGGCTGTCCGAAGAGGCCTCACCAACAATGTCCTGTTCCTCAACGGGAACCATCTGGGACGTAGGTGCAGGCTGTCCCTGGGGCTGGATGATGGAAGACAGGCCCGTCTGAGAGGGAATGGTGGGTGGATCCGTAGCAAGAGCCTGGGGCCTCGAATCCCTCGAAAGGACCCTCTCCACGACGTCGAAAGCCGAGGAAGAACCGCTTTCCCTAGGATCCGATGTGCGGAGCGGCGCCGGAGGTGACCCGATTGGATCCAAAAGAGTAGTGTGCTCCGACCTCAATGGAGCCTAAGGCCCACTAACCCCTCCAGATCCGATGCTCAACTCATGGCCCCAAGAGCTCGGATCCGAAAACGGATTCGACAGACTCGAGGGTACCGGCGGTGACGAAGTAGGAAACACTATTGGCGCCGACACCACCCCAGCTCCAAAGCTAGTCGGATCCGACAGCTCCGAACCCAGATAGCGGGTCAGAGAAGGAGTAATGGGGTGAAAAAAGGGGTTGAGCCCCCCCCCCGGAGGGGTGGGGGGAGGCAAGAGCAATCCCATCTGCAGCTGGGCCTGAAGAAATCAAAGCATCATCTGGTCCATGTCTGCGTCAGATAAACTCCTCGTTGATCTGGACGAGGCCACCGAGGCCGGCCAGGAAGGCCACCTAGACAACCTCGAAGGTGACCGGGTCTCCTCCTCCGACTCCGGGGAAAAATGTGGAGAACGGAGCCGGGAGGGGGAAGGCTTGGAGACCTTAAGGGGAGAGGCAAGCTGCTTGGACGGCGGAGCCGATGGATCTGAATCGGACCGCCTCTTGTGGCTACGGTGTCTCTCTTTTTCCCGCTCCCTGTCCTTCTTCTCTTTCTTTTTGCCATCCCTTTCCTCCTGGGCCAAAGAGGGAGGTTGAGTCCCTGCCAGGGGATCAGAGGCGGTAGGTGGAGCAGCCGCAGCCACAGCTGGCACCACAGAGGAAGAGGAGGACGAAGTGGAATCAGGGGGCAAAAGGCCCGCAAGGATAAGCTTTGTCCTCCTATCCCTCAAAGCCCTGGGGTTGAAGGATGCACAAATAGTGCAGCCCGAAGTAAGGTGATCAACACCCAGGCAAATAACGCACTGAGTGTGGCCATCCGCTGGGGACAGCTTAAGGCCACACTCAGAGCATTTAGAAAACACAGCTTTTGGGCCTTCAGACATATTAGAAAGGAAAAGAGTAGAGGCCCACACACACACCTTCACACATGCAGAGGGGGGAGGGGAATAAACTTTAACTAACCAAAAAGTTTTAAAAACTACCCACAAAAAGATAAGGGAGTTAGAAGGGAGTTCACACACACAAAGATAGAGAGATTCTGACAGAAAAGTATATATAAAATCCTAAATTCACAATACCACGCTCGGAGCTCGTTCTAAGAAGCTTACAGAAGCCGTGGCAAACGAGATCTGGGGGTTAGAGGGAGGTGGCAGGGCATTATGGGTAGGGGAGGAGCTTGGAGCTCGGATCTTTTAGCTAGGAAAGCTGCCAGCTCGGATCCGAATCGGATCCGATACCCACAGCTTGCTGATCAAATGAAGTTAACTACTTCAGATTGGGAAAATAGGTTGAGGATGGATGGATGGACTTTACATTCAGTCATGCTTAGAATGAATGTGCTACAATAAGAAAGGTATTTTTATAATATATGTGACTGTGGAAGAGAGCTGTAAACATGGTAGCAGGGCCATAGTCAGGATTTTGGAAATTGTATGCCAGTTTCCAGAATGTACCCTCTTCCCCCCACACACACACTGAACAGTACATAGTTCTGGACATAAAAAGGACTGATAACAACAGGAAGTGTTTTTTTTTTCACGTGTATGCAGGGGACAAAGAATGGAATGGATGGGATATACATGCATGTCTGCGCCAATGAGGACTGGTTTGCTTGAGAAGAGGGTTGACTATTTTTATTATGGAATCAAAGCCAGGAGTTGTACTGGTGGGAAAGAGATGCAAACTAAATCAGAACCAGCTATCTGAAGTGTGTGTGTGTGTGTGTGTGTGTGTGTGTGTTGGGGGGTGCTTCTGGGCCCTCACTCACATTTCCCATCTGATACAGATGCCAGGGAGATGTAACAGAAGGTTCTACTGTAACACCATGGAATTATCATGTATGCAACATGTTCTTATGTGGCAAAACACTACTATGGATCCCTCATAAATCCCACCCAATACCTTTGCTATTTATTATATACAAGTATGCTTTTACATTTGTAACCCATAAGTGTTTTAACAAAGTCATTGTAGTAGCAGACCCTCTGAGATATAAGAAAAATAGCACAGTTCAAAATCTGAAGTAAATATTTGAGGTAAAATAGCAACTTATTTATTAAACTTATGCATCAGATGAAAGGCATAAAAGCCTTAAAATGAAATATCAACTATTTTGGGCACTATACGATCAGTGAAGTCCAAGTTACAATGCAGACTCATGGCTACTTCCATTCCAGATAACATTGTCTGAATTTAAAGGTAGCAGGAAAAAGACATGGATTTAGATATCCCTCATAGGTGTGACATGACTAATCAAGTCATTTTTATATAGCTCAAATAACAACAGACTGGTCCGGTGAATGGGGTTGAAACTACACACCTATTTTATAAGATATGGGAAAGCCAAATATAGCCTCACCTCCATGAAGGGGACACTGCTTCTTCTGCCCAACTCCAAGGTCACACAACTTTTGTGTAGATTAAAAATTGTATAGTTTCAAGCCTGTTCAATGGATTGGGCTTGAACCATCAGATGTCTATGAAAAGCAGCTTAACCATCCCAGCAAATAACTTTTACCACATCATTTTTCATTGATTTGTTTTTATTAATTTTTGGCAAAATATTTTACAGTACAAAAAAATCAAAAGGGGGGGCAACATGGCCACTGAAATAGTAGTTACTAAATGATTACCAAAAAAATAACACTACTGTCCATCTCACTTGATTTATTTGCCTTACGGAACTGAGAATATAACAGCCTAGTATAGGTTTTCCTCCTTTGAAAGCTCTTTACTATGTATATTCTGAACCAGTGTACATCAAATGTCTTAAAACAAGTCAGAGATCTCAACATGACTGCACCTTATGGATTTTGTATAAAAATGAAAAAAATATGCTTCCTAGAGCTATGTTAAAATTAAAAGCTGCAAATGTTTAGCTAGGCTTAAAACAAAAACATAAATAAATAAAATAAAATAACCAGGTCAGTCCAAAAGACTCAAGCACTTCCTTTCAAGGACAAGCAAACTAATAAAATGAATTATCAAACACAAGATTACAGGGTGAAGCACATTCGTTTTGCTCTTTGGGATTGCCCAGTGTGAGAAGAACACAGAATGGCATTCTAATGAAGGATAGGAGTGGTGAGTGATCCAAACTCATGGTAAGCTCTAAAGCACCTTTGCATAATTTGGTAATATAGTTTAGCGTCAAATTAAAAACGAGCAATCATCAAAACTCAACATATAGATTTGTGCCTGAGAACGGCAGCAGATAAAAAAAAAAAGTCAAAGTGCTACCACCAAGAAAGTATAATTCACTAGTTATCCTCCCTGGAGCAGCAAAAGAAACTGACTTTAATTTGTTCTGTAAGAGAGTTCAGTAAAGAAAATGCAAGCTATTTGAAACTCAGCTGATAAAAAGTGCAGTATCTCCCTTTGATTCTTCAGGTGCCACATCACAGTAGTGTTGTCTGTGGCCACTAGAACAAGACTCAGACTCCATAAGTTGTGAAGAACCTTTAAGGTATGAATCACTGCCAAAATCCCTTGTAAGTTTATGTGCTTTGGCATGTCTTAATGATACCACAAACCTTGCAGTTGAACTCCGGTGGACACTGCTCCCCACACAAAATATGAAAGAGTCCTTCTCAATACATTGGACTGTGCTCTGAAGAGAAAAGGGGAGTCATGGATACAAAAACAGCTGATCTCTCCACCACTGTAGTTCCTGTTTCACAAATCCCAGTATCAGTACATGGAACTCAACATGCTGAGTCCAACAACTGTTCAAATACCAATCAATTTCTCTCGTGTAGTCTGGTAGTGGTATCATGATGATTGCTGATGCCATGAGGCCTAGAATTCTGAGAAACTCTCTTGCTGAGGCCACCACGGTTACTTTTTCACAAATCTGAGTACCCGTACATGGAAATCAAAGGAATTAAAGTACTGGGTCCAACAACTGTTCAAGTACCATTAAAGTTTTCTCACGCGTAGTCTGGTAATGGTATCATGAATATTACTGATGCCATGAGGCCTAGAAGTCTGAGGAACTCTCTTGTTGAGGCCACTTCTAGAATAGAGAAATCCAAGACAATCCCTTGATAAGTCAGAACTTTGTCTTCTAGCAGTTATTTTTACTGTGTCTATCCAACACCCCAGGAAAACATTTCATTGAGAGAGTATAAGGAAGGACTTTTCAAGGTTCAGTTTGAAGCACAGGTTGGAAAGTAGGGATGCAACCTTGCATAAGGACTGCAAGAACCTGGATATAGAATCTGAACAAATCAGCAAGTCTTTGAAATAAGGAAAAATGTGGATGCCCAGAGTTTTACAATAGTCAACAACTGGAACCAGACACTTTGCAAACACTCAAGGTGCAGAAGATAGCCCAAGGGGCAATGCAGAAAACTGATATTGTAACCCAGACTCAGCAAATCTCAAACATATTCCTGAAACTGGGAGCAATAGGAATATGATGCTAAGCATTCATGAGATACAGAGTCACCATGAAACAGTGGTCTGGAAGCAACACTAGGACCAAATGTAATGACAGCAATTTGAATTTTGGAACTTTTACAAAGGAGTTTAGGCAGACCAAGGACATTTCCCCAGGAATGCCCCTTTTTGGGTACCAAAAAGATTTAGGATTTAGGAGTAAAATCCTTTGCTTCTGTGTATGACAGGCACCAGGTCTATGACCACTGCTTCCACCATATGACTGAGAACTGGTGGAAACTGCTGTCTGGTCTGGTGGGTGTAGAGGAATTCCCCTGAAAGGGGGAGGACTTTCTATGAGAGCCTGGGGGAAGGAGGAAAGGAAGGGTGCTCTGTAACATGGTACAGCTATTCCTTTGCAGGGGGTTGATCCTTTTTTTCAAAAAACTATCCTCATGCCATTTCATTTTGGATTCCTGACTTTTGTTTGTACTGTACATCAAAGGAAGATGCCTTGTTTGGATAGAGCTTGGATACATGAAGTATCGTAGATACCTCATGTATTAATTTGCCTCTGTCATCTCACTGCTTGAGAATCTATGTAAGAGATGGCCCGAACTCCAGTTAAGAACTTAAAGGTGAGTTCAAAATTTCAGCTTTTAAATAATTAGAGAAGTTCTGATTACGTAGCAAAGCATACTAAATTAATTCAACAGAAGCAGCAGCATTTCTCCAGAGTGTATCATCTGCACATTTAAGCACATCTCTCAAAGCATGTTTCTAAACCTGAGTCAGATTAGAAAAATTTCATTCATATAAAACTTGCTTTCCAGGTAGGAATGCAGCAAAATCATTTAAACTGTACATACACTTTTAAATAAATTTTACATATAGGTTTGATGATTTAATATTCTAAAGGCCAGATTAATAAAAAGAGACATTCTTTTGCCCAGGTGATCTAATTATTTTCCCTCTTCATCATGGGTCACTGGTAAAATGAAGCCTAGGAATTTTTATTTGAGCAGGCATCTGGGGAGACTACAGCTGAGTCAGCAGTCAAAAGAAAAAAAAAAAGAGACATGTTATATCAGTGAGACCCTATATTTTCTCCGAGCCTTTTTAGAGACTGCTGGAATAGATATTGGTGTCCTTCAGGCAGCATTATAAACATCTTCCAAGACTGGTAAGGGTTAGAGGGATAGTCACAGAGCTGGGCATTTTATTCTTTATAAGGTTGTTGACTCTTACTAGCTCTAGGCTATTTTCTGACTGCTCCTAAGCAAAAACATCACTAAATCTAGCAATCACCTACGAAGAATTGAGCAGTTGTTTAGATTTAAGATCGGGTTCACCTTCTGAAGAATCAGACTGACTGGACTTACTGACAACTAGGAAAATTGCCATTGTCCTCATCAGATTCCTCATCATTCCCTGAAACAACAGAAAGGTCTCTAGATAAACCATCACTGTTTTATTTATTTTATTTAACATTTGTTAACTGGGAAAGTCCGACTTGGAATGAAGCCAATTTTCAGCTGAGGCCCGGGGAGAAACGCTCCAGACGGATGTCTTTGTAACGTGGGAGGAGACCGGAGCACCCGGAGGAAACCTACATGAATGCAGGGAGGACATGCAGACTCCACAAAGAGTATTGAACACGAGAACCTCTTGGTGTGAAGCGACAACACTACTACTGCACCACTGCGCCATCCGGCTAAAGCCATGTATTGGAAATACATCTACCAGAATTAACTGTCGGCAGAGTACTCTTAGCCAAGGAAATCATGTCAGCCTTATAATCAGCTATAATCTGATTATCAGATGCATGAAGAAGCTCCTGTTTCTTTTTCTTGTAAACTTCACTACTACATAAACTGTCTGGAGATGTAGTATTATATATGGTAAAGGGGTCTCTTACCCTGAACTACTACTACACCTTAAGGGTTTTGTTCCCTATAAATGCACCAGGTACTGGAACAGACCCACAGGATTGTCTAATCTACCCACATTTCAAAGTGGCCGGCAAAGCTACACTAATGGGAGATGGGACAAAAGGTAAGTGGTTTGCAGACCAAGCAATGGCTCTGACAGAATCAGTAACCATAGTCTGAGGCATGTATATATATATATATATATATATATATATATATATATATATATATATATATATATATATATAAATAAAATAAAATATATATAGGGAGAGAGAGAGATGGGTGCACTTAACAACTTTGAAACACCCAGATATGAAAGATGACCGCTGTAAAAACATGTCTCTTGTAATTTGTGTGTATACTGATCATGTCTAAATAACTAAATGTGTCTGTAATTTTTCTTTGTGGAGCTTTTCTCCCCAGGCCTCTGCTGAAAAAGGGCCTTTTCGGCTCAGTCAGACACCCCCGGTTAACAAATGCAAAATAAATAAATAAAATAAAATATATATATGTGTCTATGTCTGTGTGTGTGTGTGTGTGTGTGTGTGCGTGTGTGTGTGTATATATATATATATATATATATATATATATATATATATATATATGTGTGTGTGTGTGTGTGTGTGTGTGTGTGTGTGTGTGTGTGTGTGTGTGTGTATATATATATATATATATATATATATATATATATATGTGTGTGTGTGTGTGTATGTATATATATATATATGTGTATATATATATATATATATATATATATATATATATATATATATATATATATATGTATGTGTCTGTATGTATATATGTATATATATCTATGCCTCAGACTATGGTTAGTGATTCTGTCAGGGGGTGGCCAAAGTGGTGCAAAGGTTAGTGTTGTCACCTCACAGCAAGAGGTTCTCCAGTTCGATCCTCGGCTGGGGTGCATTCTGTGCAGAGTCTGCATGTCCTCCCTGTGGTCGTGTGAGTTTCCTCCCACATCCCAAAGACATGCTGTAGGTGGATTGGACACTCTAAATGTGCCCTAGGCGTGAGTGCGTGCATGTCTTCTGTGGAAGGCTGGACGCCAGGCTGGTAATTCAACACCTTAAAACTCTACTGCCAATACAGAAAGTCCAAATACTAAAGCAATCAATGTGTCAAAACACTGTTGGCTCCACACACTTTAACTGTTACACTGCCACTAAATAATGTTTAACAGCAATTTAACTATATTTTCTTGTCAAAGAGTAAAATCTCCAGAGTATATTCAAATAGTTTCACAGTAAAATCATGCTCCAACGATAAACACACACAGAACAGAGTCATACATATAGTGAATAATGTATAAGTGCAGAAAAATCCAAGTTCTGTAATATATTCCTGTCAAAACATGAAAATAAATCAGAGTAACAATAAAGACAGGTGTAATTAATTTGTGGTTCTGACTGCATGAAACCCCATCTAATCCCTAACAGCACACATACGTATTGCATTTCTTAGAGCAATAATTACATTTTTTAGAAACAGTAAAACATGCACTTGCCAAAGATAGAAGCCAAACAAACCCTGCTACAAGCAGAAATGTCAACTTTAATCTCTGTAAAAACAGAAATAAAATATTAAAATAAATATTTAAAAAAACAAACATAGCAATAGAATGTGAATAATAAATCTAATCATAAAATTAGAGAGAGGGGTCCTCAAATAATGGCAATTATCTGAGCAGCTGGAAAAATTAGCACTGGTTCCAATGAAAAGTCAGAGGACTTTATTCTTTGGATGGCAGAAAAATACCGAACACTCATTTCCTGTACACCTGAAGGCTTCCCTCCCAGAATATGCTCAGGCAACCAGTTATCAAGGAAAGTAAGAGGAAGTTGAGTCTGAGCTTTTGAAAGCTGGCCACTACTGGGTTACCTTACCAGATAACCTAAAATGCCAATGAGGCAGTGGGGATGATGCTCATTAATAGTGAAACCTTTATATGCTGAATTTTCCAATATTCATACAATGAATCAATGCTCTCACAAAGTTCACCTCAGCCTATTATCATACAGAAGGCATCATCCACTCCAGCTGCAAATATTTTCCCAGCTGAATCAGTTGTTTCTGTGAATATGAAAGAAGCAAACAGTTCCTTAAAAGCCAAAGTTCTGAAACAAGCAACTAGTAGCTCTCTAGCATTATGCAGAACTCAGTGACCTGTAAACTAGGAATTTTATAACCCCCCCCATGAACTTTCTAGTTCTGGAAATGGAAATGCAGCTCAACAACTGGTCTCTTTATCAGCTGTTTTAACAGATGAGCCAGTGCTTCTAAATGACTTTTCTTTTGTTGCTAATGTCTTTCAGAATGTATTTCAAAATGAGAGAAGGGGGTCCCCAATTGGGATTAAATGAGCATTAAGCTAGAAAAACCAGGACTGCATCCTATGAAGAGTCACAGGACGTTCTCCTTTGGATGGCAATGATATAGCTCAGCCAAACTCCAAAGCACCTCAAACCTTATAAGAAAGTGTTTGTATCACTCACAGGTTCTGTAAAAGTTTTCAAACACTGCAGGCAAGGAATAGATATTGTTAAAAGATCAAAGAACTTTCCCATCAGTTCAGCTGATTTCACTAAGTAGTTATACCAGGTTGCAGTGTGAAGTGGAGGTACCAGGACCGGAAAAGAACTTTAAACAGCTTCATATTAAACAAAAATCTGGATTCTATCGTGAGTTTTATAAGTATTCCTGAACTCTAGGAGTCATCTCAGCCAGTAGAATCTTCCTTACAAATTATTCTGGAAGAGCTTTGCAAAAAAGAAAGAATACAAATTAACTAGCAATTTCAAACTAATTTGTTGCTTTGCCTGGATTTTCAAAATACAGTGTTAAAAGAATTACAGAAATGTAAAAGTCAAACTAATTTCACTTTGTCAACAGAACTTAACTTCAAAAGAAGCTATGAAAATTATGAAGATTAGTAAATCAATTATCTAATACAATATTGCAGGATCGCCATTTTAATGTAGCAGAAAGAAGAAAGGCGTCCATCCATTTAAGAATTATTTAGTAAAATTACATTCAAACATAATTCCTATATCCACAAAAGTCTAAATTTAAATACAAAGATTTGTCATTTTCTTTTCATTCTCTCATCAGAAGCAGAATCTGAACATAGACTCCCTATTTTTTTAGCCCTTGTTTTCTTACAGACTAAGGACACCTCCTAAAGGTCTCTGCCTTTTGGCTTTAATCATTTCTTTATTATAATTTCTGAATATGTTTTGATATTACACAGTTTTTTTGTTTCCTTTATGAAGGTATACATGGGGGCCTGCTGCAGTATAAGGAAGAAGTTTAGAATTTATTTTTTACTTGCATATAAATGTTATTTGATACTACAAAATATAAATATAGTCAACAACAGTGTTAAAAGAAATAACCATTTAAATATTTAAAATTCATTTTTCCGGCCATAGCTTGTTTGCAAAAAATTAATTTGCATTTGGATAAACATACCAATAATTTATTTTAAACAAGTGTTTTCAAATTCAGTCAGTAATAACTCACGTGGGGATGTTACATTTCAAATAATACAGCACTTTTTTCTCAACACCAGTGCGACGCTCCTGCACTGACATAGTAATCAAGGAGCACCGATCCTCACCACTGGCAATAGTGAGGGGCATACACAATGGAAGAATTCCAAGTACACACACAGTAAAGTACAATTTCGCTTAAGAGCACACAGAGATCACAGTCAGTCTGGGGCTGATTTCTCCCTCTTTCTCCAGATCCCCAATAAGACTTCCCCTGGCACAGCTAAAGGGTTAAGATCTCAGCTGAGTGGCCAAGCTAAGACCCCAGCACCTCCTCTGTCCAACCAGTGCTTCATGTCCCTGCCCAAGTAGCTGACACATATACACACACTTTGAAATTTGATTGATATACACACACCTGGGAAAGGCTGGCACAGCTTTACGAGCCGTGCCCCCTTCTGACCAGACTATAAGGTAGTACCAGCTGCCACCAGCCACCCTTACTTATCAGCTGCTATAAGGTTCTTACAATGGGTGTCCAATCCTACTGTATAATGTTATTATTAATCCAAACGATAATTTGACCAAGACTTGCAAGGCTATTTAGGAGTGGCCTGTACAGTGTCACCAAATACATACACAAGTACTTTAAGAGCTTAAATATCTCTAAACAAACCAGCCACAATTAAAATGTTTAAATATACTTAATAATAAATAATAAAAGAACAAAACAATACTCAAACAAACACAGTTACTTCAGAGTTCAAAATCACAGGAAGTATTTAAAACAACATCCAAAAAGCAGGAGACCAGGATCCAATCCACACAAACAATGATTATTGAGCGCTTTTGTCTCTTGACTAGAAACTTCTACAGAATAACACAGCATATTACCCAACAGCCTTATATATGCTATTCCAACAAATTAGTCATTAACTAATTAATAAAATAATGCCCTGAAAGGACATAGAAACATTTAAAGAGCAACACACATATATATATTGCACTCACAGTAAAAAAGAAAAAATGTGATTAAAAACATATAAAAGATACTTGACAATTAAATATATCCTATAATAAGTTAAAAATAATCAAATCAACAGATGTCAATATTTATGCATATGAAAGTATATATGTATTTGTTGTTTATTAGCATCCTACCCTCATAGTAGATATCGATGACTGTCATATAAGAAATTGTGCCTTGAGCCTGAGTACAGAGCTGATGGATACTGCACTATTAAGAGCCGATGCATTCATCCTAATTTGCCATCTAAGCTCAGCCATTTCTAGGCAATCATTGAGTGGCCCATCTCTTTCACCCATCCTAACCTGCTCAATAATAATGAAGCCTAACAACATTGCAGGACAGTCTCAAATAAATACTGAAAACATCTACTCTAATCTTTACTATAGTCCTAACTATATCTGAAAGAAATTACTGCACCCTAGTTACTTGCTATTAGCAAGGCAAGTACAGATGGTGATGATGATGAGTGGATGTTTCCAGGTCAAAGACAAAATACAAAATGCATAGTCTCCCTCTCTCTCCCTCCCTGACAACGTTCTTAAATTAATATCTCATTTTACTGCTGGGTTAGCCTGGATGACATCAGTTTTTGTCACCTGCCTTCAGTTCCCAGACTTAACCATATACTAATAGGATTTAACATCTCTGTGTGAAAAATACATCTCTCTCAGATCTTTGCAGATCTTGGAAGTCGTAAAACAATAAAATGCTTACAAAACAATGCAGAAGGCAACCTAGTTCTAGACAGTCTGTCTCACTGCTGCTTTGAAACTTAAGTCTTGTAACAATTGTAAAATAATTTAATTTCAACTTATTTTCTTGAAGTTTTGCAAGTTAACTCTGTATGTTCCAGTTTCTACTATTAAAACATACATTTGCACAGGTATATAGTTTATATACATTTCTGTCCTTTTCCAGTAGGGTACACTGTGGCCACATCCTTGAAGCTCAGTACTGTACAAACCCTGTTTAATATACACATAACATATAGTTCTGTATAAATCATATCAATATCCACAAATGACATAAAATTATTTAGAAAATTCCAGCTAACTGGGCTGGCAGCATTTCAGTTTGTCATAAATCTAAATCTCAAGATGCACTCACTCAAAGCACTCCTCAAAATGGAGAACATTGACATTTGTGCTGTAACAGAGACCTGGTTTAAAGTGTCACAAAGCACCCCTGTGCTACCAGGCAATAACTCATTCCATACCTTTCGGCCACGAAACATGGACCAAAGATCCAAAGGTAGTAGTGTCTCCATATTCATAAAGGATATGCACAGCTCAAGACTAGTAGCCCAGTATAATGCATTTGAGATACTTCAGGTACAACTAACATTGGGTAAGACTGCAATCCAGGTCAAAGCCTGCTATAGGTCCCCAATCATGTCCCTAGACTCTCACTCCACGTTCCTAAGCACCCTGGAATCTATCAATGTCCAACCCAACACTTTCATACTAGGAGACTTCAAGTGCCCCTCCATCAACTGGAAAAACTCCTCAAGCACCAATACACTGGCCCAAAGCTTCCTGGAATTCATCAGTTCTAATGCCCTGGACTAGCTCATTCTGACCCCAACTAGAGGAAGCAACATCCTTGACCTGGTTATTACTAACATGGGTGACTGTTGCTCTACACCAATAGTCAACCCCTCCCTGGTCATATCCGACCATAAACTAATCACCATGGAAATCCACATCTAACCCACACCCCTCACAAAGGTAACCATCTTGAAAAACTTCTCCAAAGCTGACTTTGGACTCCTAAAAACAGAGGTGGCTAACTTCATGGCACCCATGCCAATGGAAAATAGCTGCATGTCTGTTGAATCATGCACCAATGCACTGTACGAACATGTACATAAATGCATGGAACTAGCCATACCCAACAGAACCAAGATGCTCTCCTCCAAAAAAAAGGAAGCCAATCTGCTGGTCCCCTGCCATTAATAAACTCTACAACAGAAGGAAGAAACTGTTGCAGAAAAAAGTGAAGTCCTAAGACTGGAAAAACTCCCTTATAAGCCTCAACAAAAAGGTGAGATCCCTCATCAAATCCTCTAAAGCCAGCTATGAAGGCAGAATTGTGCAGACACTAAAACCAATCACAAAGCCTTTTATAGTTATATCAAGAACCTCACGGCAATACCCAGATTTGCTCTGAGTTACTGGACAATGGTACCTCCTATACTGAGCCAACAGATATTGCCAACATACTGGCCAACAGATTCAGTGCCAACTTTACCCCTCTCTCGCTCGCTAGAGGATCAATCACAATACCAAAAGAATGCCATCCACCCAGCATTACTGCAGCCCAGGTTAAAGCTGCATTGTCTAAGGCCAATAATACAACTTCCATGGGACCCGATAATATCCATGGCTGTGTTCTACATTAACTACAAAGCAAACTGGCACCACATTTGTGTGTCCTGTTCAGTCACAGCCTCACTTCAGGCTTTGTCCTTACCGAATGGTGCACTGCTACAGTCATCCCTCTCCATAAAGGGGGAGTGACTACAGACCCTGGGAATTATCACCCCATTAGTCTGATGAGTCTGATATGTAAAGCTATGGAGCGCATCATCATGGACCTGATCAACAAAGATATAGGAAATCTCCAAACTCTGGACCCCATACAGTTTGGCTTTGTGAAAGGGAGATCATGCCTGACTTCTTTGAGTCAGTCACCAGGGATGTGGATGAAGGAAAGGTAGTGCATGCAGCCTACCTCAATCTAGCCAAGGCCTTTGAAACCATTCCTCACTCAGGAATTATTGATAAACCCATCAAACTAGGCATCAACCCCTATATCACTAGGTGGGTTGCAAACTGGCTCACAGACAGAACACATAGTGTGAATGTAGCAAACTCCAAGTCAGACTGCCGACCAGTCATGAGTGGAGTCCCACAGGGATCCATCCTGGGTCCTCTCCTGTTCAGCATCTACTTCTCAGAAGTCCAGGCCAACACAAAGGGACTCTGGCTGACCAAGTTCACAGACAACTGCAAGCTGGGAGCCATTATTAACTCCCCAAGTGATGCAGACATCCTACAGAAAGGTCTCACTGAGACCAGTGACTGGTGTCGAAACCATGGCCTTAAGCTTAACGCCAAAAAATGTCTCATCATCCTCTTTGGTAAAAACTCAGTTCCCACTAACTACCACATCAATGGGAGCCCATCGAACATTGAAGGCATTATAAGAGATCTGGGGACACAGGTTTACAACAACTTCTCCTTCAACCACCACATTGCCACTGTGGTCAGAAAGTCCTTCTATGTGGCACATCTCATTACCAAGGGTTTTGCATCCAGGAAGAAAGAGGTCATCATCTATCTCTACTCTTCCCTCATTAGACCAATCATTGAGTATAATGCCCCATTTGGCATGTACCTCACTAGTCACCTGCAACAGCTGGAGAGGCCACAGAAGTACCTCACAAAGAGGATCCTAGGCATTAAACAAATGTCCTACACGGACAGACTCAAAAGACTCTAGCTATTCTCTGTCTCATATCATCTACTCAGAGACGATCTCTGCTTGACTTACAAAGCCATGTCTGACCCAGCTCTGTTAGACATGCTACATCTAAAGAAATCCCAATCCCTCCACACCACACGCTCCAGAGACCTCAACCTCATTACCACAATCAACAGAACATGTTGGAGGGACAGGTTCCTCACCCAGAGATTGCCCATGCTCTGGAATAGACTTTTTATACATGTCAAGCAGAGCACCTCGCTGTCCCTCTTTAACTGTGTTAATGAGAAATCTTGATGAGTGCATGGGTAATAGAAAGTTCACCCCAGAGATCACTCCAGTGGCTCTACTTGATAGAGGCACTGGGAACTAACGTTGGGCGGCATGATGCCAGGACACTTCTATGGGCTAGGCTTCTAAAGGCTCCAGGACCTTTAGCCTAGTACACACCTATGAACAACCAGTATTATCACAGCAGTATTCTGTCATTAAAAATATCCTATCTTAAGTAAAGCTGTAGGACCTGTTTATGCTTATTTGATAAAAAGGCAGACTTTTCCATCAGAACTGCAGGACTTTTCAAGCTAAAATAATAATGTTCTCTGCAGACCCTTATCATTATTACTCAAAAGAAATAGCAATAACTCCTATTCTGGCAGCATCAAGGAAAATTAATATTTTATATAATGTTTTTGGTAGATACAGATACCTCTTTATTTAAACCAATTAAAGCATTTAGAATGCAAGGACACCAAAATTATTTCAAGATTTTGGGGATTATCACATTTTGATTGACACAAAGAGTGCTAGATATCATTTATTGGGAATTTAAAGTTATGAGGTATTTAAGAATACAGTACTGTTTTGTCTCCTCATCTGCGTTGGTGTGTTATAACAATGGATTGCATGGCAAAATTACTTCTGGAGCAGTCAACTTTAGTTTTACATTTAACGGAACTACAAATCACATATAATTACCCAATTAAACACCATATATGTGTTTAGGATTATGAGGTTTTGCTGGACACCTGGAGAGAGAAACATTTATTTGGGCTTACAGATATTCACGAATATACTACTTTTTGTCTACCCACAACTGCTTGGATAAGTTATAGCATGGAGAGTACTACAAGATTAATTTTGAACCAGGCAGCATTAGTTTTACATTTAACAGAACTGTAAACCGTATACAATTACCACAATAACACCATATACAGTGCGTATAAAAAGTTTACACACCCCTGTTAAAATGCCAGGTTTTTGTGATATAAAAAATGAGACCACAATAAATCCTTTCAAAACTTTTCCCATCTTTAATGTGACCTATAACCTGTACAATTCAATTGAAAAACAAACAAATCTGTCAGGGGAAAAATATAAAAAAATAAAAAACATACAATAAGCTGGTTGCATAAGTGTGCACATCCTTAAACTAATACTTTGTTGAAGCACCTTTTGATTTAATTACAGTATTCAGTCTTCTTGGGTAGGAGTCTATCTGCATGGCACATTTTGACTTGGCAATATTTGCCCACTCTTCCTTGCAAAAGCGCTCCAAATCTGTCAAATTTTCGAGGGCATCTCTTGTGCACAGCCCTTTTCATGTCACCTTACAGATTTTCTACTGGATTTAGGTCTGGTCTCTGGCTGGGCCATTCCAAAACTTTATTTTTTTTTCTGATGAAGCCATTCTTTTGTTGATTTGGATGTATGCTTGGGATCATTGTTGTGTTGAAAGGTGAAATTCCCTTTCATCTTCAGCTTTCTAACAGGTGCCTGAAGGTTTTGTGCCAAAAGTGACTGGTATTTTGAACTGTTCATAATTCCCTCCACCTTGACTAAAGCCCCAGTTACAGCTGAAGAAAACCAACCCCAAAGCATGATACTGCCACCACCATGCTTCACCGTAGGGATGGTGTTCCTTTGGTGATGTGAAGTGTTGTTTTTGTGCCAAACGTACCTTTTGGAATTGTGGCTAAAAAGTTCAACCTTGGTCTCATGAGACCATAACACATTTTCCCACATGCTTTTGGCAGACTTGATCTATTGTTTTGCAAATTTTAGCTGGGCCTGGATGTTTTTCTGTGTAAGAAAAGGCTTCCATCTTGCAACCCTACCCCACAGCCCAGACATATGGAGAATAGGGGAGATTGTTGTTACATGTAGTACACAACTAGTACTTGCCAGAAATTCCTGCAGCTCATTCAGTGTTGCTATAGGTCTCTTGGCAGCCTCCCTGACCAGTTTTCATCTTGTCTTTTCATCAATTTTGGAGGGGCGTCTATTTCTTTGCAATGTCACTGTTGTCCCATATTTTCTCCACTTTTTGATGACTGTCTTCACTGTGTTCCATGGTATATCCAATGCTGTGGACTTTTTTTTTTTGTACCCTTCTCGTGACTGATACCTTTCAACAATGAAATCCCTTTGATGCTTTGTAAGCTCTCTGCAAA